>NW_014554754.1:502577-562677 GCF_001313825.1 Dinoponera quadriceps | reverse complement strand
TTGAGAGGAAAATTATAATAGTATTTTAATGTTATTGTTGGTTGGTGTTTACTAGATAAAGATTTACTGCATCTATTCTAGAAGAGAAAAAAAAGGTTTCTTCGGATGTAGTATACGTATTTGTTTGACTTGGATTTGTTTAATATAGACAACATCACTTAATATTAAATATCATTTTGTTTGAATGTTGTTTCATTAGAATAAATTATATTGTTTGATAAAAAAAAACAATATTATTTAGAGGACATATTGTTTAGTTTTCAATAAAAGAACAATTTATTTCATTATATATTAAATATCGTTTCACTGAGAAACAAAAAATTTTTTAAATATTTTTCTAATCTTTTTCTAACATAATGTTACTTCTTTCAAATAACTTATTACTTGTGATAACCATTGTAATGTCTAGATGAAAATATAAAAAAAATATGTTATTTAACATAAAGAAAAAGATATTTATTGAGAAACCAAAGTCCTGTTTTTTTAATCAGATATTATTTGTTTGCTCTCTTCTAAAAGACAAATTCGCCGAACAAATTGGATTAAATCCAAAGAAATCCTTTTCTCTGTACGGCCAATCGTCGCGATCCGACGTTCTACCCTGCGAAAACAGCGGGCGCAAGTCGAAATGGAAATCGTCACCTCTCCCTTCGAACAATTCCGCGTTGTTCGTCTCGCTTCTACAGAAATTGCTGGATTCTGCGAGGCAGACGCGCTTAACACGCGCGCCTGATGATCGCCGGTGTGACGCGCGTACGTGTGTGTTTAGGAGCGGCCCCGACGCGCTTAGAGAATTTACATATGTATATAACAACTGCGTTTAACGAGCGCACAACGTGGTGCTGCACACAATCCACTGTTCTCGAGTCGTGTCCGACCGCCGCGCAACTGCGTCACACACAAACATATATGCGCGCGTGCGTTTATAACGTTATTGGCTATTTTCGCAGAAGCGTAACTTCAATTACGCGCATCGCGAGAAGCATCCGCGGATCACGCGAACGGAAGATTATATTCCGGCGGCGTTCCGTATTAATGTCGTGAGATAACGCGCAAACACGTCCGGATGAATTGGCCGCGACGCGAGCCGGAAATTTCAGTGAGTCGGCTTCTGAATTTCTGAAGGGTCTCTCTTTCTCTCTCTCTCCCTTCCCCTCTTTCGAGAATACTTGAAGTTTACTCAGGCTCCCCCCAGGAAATAACACGACCGACTGCCGAACAAGAGACGCTCGGAAGCGCACGAGTGTTGTTCACTTTTGTATTCTCCGAAGCAACAACACCGTGTGTGTTTTTCTTCCCCGGGCATATTGAAACACCGTGATGATTGATTTTCCGTCTCTTTAGGCGCGCTTTTCTAAAGAATGACGCACCTGTTGGCGATCGTTAAGCCGCGCGGGCCCTTTGGTCCCGCAGGTAGGAACACCCGGAGAGCCGCGCGCGCGTATTATCCGAGACGAACCCTCTTTAGGAGCGCGTCTAATCGCTGACGATGATCTCTCCCTTTCAGAGAGCAAGCTGGACCAGAAGTTCCACTCGCCTAACCGCTTTCGGCTCTCCTTCGACCTCAGCAAGGTGCCCGACGAGGAGACGCTGCAGGCGTCCGAGCTGATTCTCTCGCGCGTCCCGATGACCGATATCAAGGAGAAGCACGGCCGCGTGCTGGTGTACGACATAGTGCGGCCCGGCGTGAAGGGTCAACGGCAGCCGATACTGCGGCTGATCGACAGCAAGGAGATCGATCTGACAAAGAACGCCACGGTCAGCCTGGACGTCCACCCGGCGGTGGTCAGATGGATGCAGGACCACCGCGACAACCACGGCCTGCTGGTGCACGTGATCGGGCCGCAGGTTCGCAAGCGGGAGCACGTGCGGCTGAAGCGCGCCTCGGACGAGCACGAGGACGCGTGGCTGGTGAGGCAGCCGATGCTGTTCGCTTACATGGACGACGGCCGCTACGAGATGGCGTCGGCGCATCAGATAATGGACCGGCGGGCGAGGCGCGCCGCGATGCGGAAGAACCGGCGGAAGGACGGCCGTGAGAATTGCCGGCGGCATCCGCTCTACGTCGACTTCGCGGACGTCGGCTGGAACGACTGGATCGTCGCGCCGCCCGGATACGACGCCTTCTACTGCCACGGTGATTGCCCGTTTCCTCTGGCGGACCATCTGAACTCGACGAATCACGCGATCGTGCAGACGCTCGTTTACTCGACCAAGCCGACCATGGTGCCGAAGGCGTGTTGCGTGCCGACCGCGCTCAGCTCGATATCCATGCTCTACTTGGACGAGGAGAACAAGGTGGTGCTGAAGAACTACCAGGACATGACGGTCCTCGGATGCGGCTGCCGCTGAGACATCTATCTTCTTCTTCTTCTTCTTCTTCTTACCGACATCTCCGCGCAATCCCTCGAGAGAGGAACGAGCGGAGGGTGAGAAGAAGTGGGTGGACCATAGAGGAAAGACGACGATTCGCTCCTCCGCTCGCGCGAGACTCCCGGCTCCGTATTCTCTCTCTCTCTCTCTCTCTCTCTCTCTCTCTCTCTCTCTCTCTCGGACGCGTCTCTGTCGTCGCTATTTTTGTTGTGGATGTATCAAATAAAAGGGAAACATGCGAGAGTATGAAAGAATGTATATGTCGTTTATGCTTCGAAAAAGAAAAAAAAACAAAAAAAAACAACGGACGGATACGAACTTATCCACCACAGCGAGAGCAGCGACGAGTGTCGAGGTATAATAGCTCTCGGTAGAGACGAGATATAAGAGAGATAGATGTAAAATTGCGAGCGACGCGTCTTGCGATTCCGATGACGGCGGGCGGGCCAGGCGGATCCGTCAAGATCACCAGCCTTCGCGATTCCGCCTTCGCGATGTATGTGTAATCGGTAGGGCCAACTCGAGATGACGATTATTGACTCATCGGTCGGCGATGAACGAGGAAAGCGAGTATCGAATAATGCGAGGCGATCAGCTCCTTCCGAACTCGTCATCTCGGGTTGAAAGTTCGAGCGGCCGACTGGGAGCGATTGGGAGCAGCCGCTACCGCGATTCGCCGCCCGGGCCGATTGAGCACGCGACGATAATGAGAGCAGCGGTAGTTTAAACCCGGCCACAGCCGGGTCTAATTGAGACAATGACGGTGGGATGAACACCTCTATCTCATGAACAATAGGAGACGATCGGCCGGTCTAATTTCGCGCATTATAACGTCCGCCCAGTTCGCCGCCGCCGCGAAATGTGCATCGTTCGAATCTCTCCGTGACGCGGAAGACCGAAGCCAGGCCAATGAAGGAGGAGAGTGTGCTCGTGCGCGCGCGCCAGTGTGTGTCACGCTGCTGCGTGCTGCATTCCTCGCCCTCTTCTCTCCGCCACCAGTGATTCTCATACTTCCGCACGGAAATGGAAACGGTTCGCGTAGACTAAGCGAGCAGACGGCTAACCATGCGGCGCGCGCTCGTCGTTCTCTCTTCTCGAGGCACTAGAAATGATTCCGCTTCGCTTGAGAAGGAAAATGCGAACGCTCGACGGCGCGTCCGTCGCGTCCGGAAGGATTCGACGTCGACATCTTTGCGATTTCGAAGGAAAAGTGCGACGAAAAAACGCGATCGATTAATTTTATACCATAATGTATCCTCTCTCTCTCTCTCTCTAGATAAATTGCGTTCAACGACGAATGATATTACACAATGTTGACGCAATTTAACTTCTCTTTACTTTTGTTTTTTCTTCTCTCTCTTTCTTTCTTTCTCTCTTTTTCTCTCGTACGCTTGCGTATTCGCGAATCCACATTTAGGCGCGTTTATAGAGATTTCTCAATGTAAGTTTATCGCGAACAGGGAGATGATAAGTGGCGTAGGTAACGACAGATCGAAGAGAATAAGAGAATATACTCGACGAGGTGATTTCGGCAAAGAATGCGCATCACTGGTAACTGCACACTGCGATACACTGCGAGAGGCACACACACACATATACCCACAGACAGACAGACACCGTAACACTTCGGCGAGTAAGCAACGCGGGATCACGTGTCGGAAATGCATAATTGACTAATGGTAACGTGTAATTTCGACGATTTATGGAAATGCCTTTTCTGCGCGCTCACTCGTGCGCGCACGCGACGAAGCTGTCACCAATGCGACGATGCTGACTTCTGTCTATTCCGTATCCGATAATGGCACTCGTCGTGTGAAGAATTCTTGAATGTTAAAAACATTCCGCAGTCGATGGATCGCGTTGACGTTCGTGTCTGATCGCGAGATCGCCGTAGCACAGTAAACGTTTCTAAAACTGCGAAAGGACAGGACAGCCAAATTGAACGGATAAAATTGGTGTGCACGCGCATCATCGCAAACCATATACCATATTATATATCTGGACATATATAATGTATTATTCTCTTTTTCCCCCGCTGACAGACGCGAGAGTCAATGTATACACATCTTATATAAGATCCTGCCGCCACGAATAAATTGTGTACCTGCCTATGAGGATTTTACTCTATTTATTTTTCTTCTCTCTCTCTCTCTCTCTCTCTTTTTCTCTCTCTCTCTCTTTCTCTCTACGTTTCTTTTGCCAAAAGATCTTCAGCACGCGTGTATATTTGTACAGAAGTGTTAATTGATAAGCGAGAGCGCCGTTGTAAAATGTGTATAATAGGTAAAATAAAAACGAGCCTGTAAACAATTGTAAATAATACGTTGTAAAGAGTATTTGTGTGCGTATGTATATTCTCGCATATCTCATTTTCTTCCCCTCCCCTCCCCCCTCCCCGCAGAGCCCCCCGAATTCTCCCCACGACTGTATACAGAGAGATTGCGTGTGTAAATATTGAATAAATTTGATATGGCAATTGACACACCAGTTTATCTGATCTCTTAACACCTTTCCGGATATTGTTCGTTCGTAACGTTATTCCTTCGTGTGAAACGAGGAGCAACGTGGATCTCGAGCAGTTGTGCGATCTTCAATTTACACACACATACACACACATGTACGTACACGCTACAGATGAACCAATCGTTGTTTGAAAAGCTCATTTAGTTTGATTTTATTTATCACAGAAATTACACGGTTAAAGTTAATAAAAACTGCTCGAACTTCGACGGAGCGAGCGAATTGAGTACACAATGGCCGCTCGTAATTACAACACATTCCATCGCTTGGCAGCTTTGACTCCGAGTTCGGGTTACTCGAAACCTCATAAAAACATGAACCCGAACGCACGAAGTGGCTATCGCAGCGATATGCTATTTATCGTCTATAAAGTGTACAACGCGTTGAATACAAAAACGGAAACCCGAAACTGTCGCCCCTCCGCGGGAATTCCTTTTACACACGCGTAATAACACGTCATTGTTTTAGTATCATCCGCAGACATCCGCTCCCGTCGGTAAAGATAATTCCGCCCAGAAAATCACTTTCTCGCCTCTCCACGGGAAATTCTGCGTATCGTAAAAAGGCAATTTTTTCCTCTCTCTTCTCACACGAATCCTATAATTATTGAACTGTATAAACAATAAGCAATGTATATAAATCGCACGTCAATATAATCTTTCGCGAGACTCTCTTCTACGGAATTTCAAGCTTATGTATGCCGCACATACATACTGCTGCGTATGAAAGTGTACGCGATATATACGGTACTTTACATTATTTACGACATTTTCAGCATACTTTGTACAAGAATATTACAAGAAACTTCGATTCTTCGTGGCGACTCGTCGAGCACTCGTCAACCTTGATTCAATCCAGGTCCGTGCAGCTCTATGAAGCTTTCGAGGCAACGTGGCACGTTACCGGCATAAGACAGGTTGTAAGCCTTCACCGCTTTGGCTGCCATACACTTTAGGGACAATTTAGTCTGTGATCGTAATATTATTTCGGCTACGCCTGCAATGCAAGTGGAATGTCGGTCAGATAACTTGCGAGCTCCCCGCCGACGTTTGAGTTTGTCTCCGATGACTCGACTGTAAAATTATACCTGTGGTGACCGCATCGTACGGCGTGTGCCCCCTGTTATTTACAGTGTCCATATGCGCCCCAGCTTCTATGAGCTCCATTATGATTGAATGCAAAGTCGAGAAGTCGCTGAGAAATTTAAAACATTATATATATTGGATTCTGTGCGCATCTCTGTGAATGTGCGCACAATCCCCGGCCGTATTATTAGAGGCACTTGGATTTTTTAATAGAATACAAATTAGGAGGAGAAGAAAAGCTACTAATATTATGTTTACTCGATTAGAATAATTTTCGGTGTCAAATCAGCTCAGCGTTTTTACCTCTGCAACCTTCTGAGATGTCAAATCACTTGTTTTACCCATAATTTTTGCAAACAATATTAATATTTTTCATGCAAAAATTAATTTTTCTGTTAATGAGCAAGGGATTTCAAGTCGCAAATAAACAAAAATAAAACTAAATTTCAATTGACACACACAAAACTCACGTCTGTTCTCGTTATTACCAACAATGCAACTAGCGCGGGTTCATACCTGCTCAAGGTCATTGTAACAGCCAAGTGAACGACGCCATAAAAAAAAATCTTTTATAGAATAATGATTGCTTAACCATAATTCGATCGATAGATGAGTCGTATTGTAAAACTGGTCCTTGGAAGTGAATGAATTGTAAAAAATTAAGGTGCGTCTAATAATACGACCGGGCGGGGACTGTTATGCGACATAAAAATCGTAGTCGGGTACCTGATTGATTTACTGTAACCAACAATAATGTGGAGCGGCGTGTTTCTCTCATTGTCCATTGCGTTCACGTCCGCGCCGCAACGAATCAATAACTTCGCCGTGGCCGCACACGGAAATCTAGAAACCGAACGTGAAATTTGCTCGAATAAAAGGTTGCGCTGAATTGTAGAAATTGTAGAAATTAACTATTCATTGTGCCACCCTCTCTCTTTCTCTCGCTCTTGACGTACTTGCAAACATCGTTGGTGTGAAAATCGTCGACCGGAGTTTCGGCATTTACAGCGAGATGCAACAGAGTCTGTCCGTCTTTCAAGCATACGCGCAGCGCGCACAACTTGTGCACCAAATGGTGCGCCTTAGTCAAATCCGATTCATCACATCTGTTCCCGTTTAGCGTCATCAGTTTTGTCAAAATCGTTAAGATATACAAGGTCGTTGTGATGTTCGACTCCATCTCTTCCTATGCAGATATTACTTCTAAATATGTGGAGCTATATTTCTATGCTTATCGCACAGTGAGGCCAGGCGCACATTGAGACGCAGACGGCGCAAGGCAGCAGAACAGGGTAACGCAGTTTTTGTAACTAGATTCTTCTCAATTTTTCCACGTTCTTTTCCCAGGAATGGAAAAATTCATTTGGGAAAATTCACATGTGTTGAGTGTTAAAAACTGGCCTGCCACATTTGCTTCTTTCTGTAAAGAAGATAATTGCGTGCGCTTAACTGAAGTTAAATGAAAAGTTAATGTAACATGTAACATAGTTAAGCAACATATAACATATTAATTTCATTTAACTTCACTTTAAGCGATATTATTGCCTGACACATAACATATTAACTTAACATTTAATAACTTCAATTAAATGCACGTAATTATCTTGTTTGCGAGAAGAAACATGTGTGGCAGATTTTAACCGAACACGCGTGAATTTTTCTAGGCGAATTTTTATCCACCTTTGGAAAAGAGATCGAAAAGATCCGCGGAGAAATGAAAAAATCCCGGCTTTCTTTTACTTGTATGGGCGCGCATATTGAGATGCAGAGCGGGACAGTACAGAAATATCCCGCGCAGCGCCGTCCTGCTCTGCGTTTCAACATGCACGAGTCCACATATAAACATATTGAAACTTATAAGAAACTGCGCTGCGCTGTTCTGCACCGCCTGCGTCTCGATACGCGCCCGGTCTGAGCGACGCAGGCACTGCGCGTGAGACGTTTCTGTCCCGCTCTGCGTCTCAATATGCGCGCGTGTTTATGTAAACTTAACGGTTACGAAAAACTGTGATCCGCTGTGCTGTGATGTCCTGCGCCGCCTGCGCCGCCTGCGTCTCAATGTGCGTCTGGCCTGAGAGGGGACCACGAGTAAAGTAAAGTCGGAGGTGGATCGAGATGGATCTGCATCGAACTTACAACATACTGCTCAACGTCATCCCTCAGCTCTGGATTCTGTATCTTGGCTTTGTTCTTGCTCAATTCCGTCACGCTCGCCTCCAGCACGTTTATCACTTGTGAGAGATCCAGATCGACACCCACGTGTATCATTTGCGAGAAGACCTGCGCGAATCGAAGAAGATCCGTCACGACGGTTATGTTGTTCAGCTGCCTCAGTTTCAGAGCGTGCAGCCACAGATCGATGCATCGGTCGAATCGGGCGTTATCCGCGAATATAGCGCCTCTGAACACTATAGGATGCGTTAATTCCGGGTTGTGGAGGCCTGATGAGGAGATATTAAAATACGTTATGTAAATAATGAGATAATATAACTAAGGTAAAAAATAACGGAAGCGTATATCCACCTAATATCCTCTCCCGGATAGTAAGCGACTCCATGTGTATGGCGTTGGGATTGTTTTTGATACTTTCTAGTCGTTCTAGCGTTTCGCATTCTTTCCAATTGTCGTATGCTTTCACAGTTGAACCTAGTTGCTTATATACAATATTATTAGTATCGCTATACCTGGGACATAAGAAAAATAACAGAGATGTAACGAAAACTAGATGTCGTGATGCGGCAAAATAAAGAGATACGGACCAGCAAGATATCGGTCTTTTCCCTCACCTTAATTCCATTGACTGGTGCAGGTACTTATACGCCTTGATCAGGCAGTAACTATCCTTATCGTTAGCGTAAGACGCTCCGAGTAGTTCGTAAGCGTCTATTATCTCCTCTTTTGTCATTTCCTCCCTCTTCACTAGGCACTCGACCACTTCGGCGCGCGTACGTTCGGCGGCCGCTATCAAAGGCGTCATACCGCTCTCGTTCTTTGTCATTTTCGTTCCGTACTTCAACAATTCGTGGACAATCGCGGTGTGCCCACACTCGGCGGCAAAGTGTAACGCTGTTGCTCCACAATGCGCTTTCTTGTTAGGGTCCGCTCCTTTGTCCAACAGGAAATTCACCTGATACATTATATATAAGATGCTTCAGATATTGAAAATAAAACAATGTAAATAGGTATGGAACAATAACACAATCTATCTTGAATTATATATATGTATATAGTTCCTGGCCATATTATTAGACGTATTTTGATTTTTTAATAGAATACAGATTACGAGGAGAAGAAAAGTTATTAATTTTATATTAGAATAATTATCGGTGTTAACAGCGCTTTTACCTCTGCAACCTTCTGAAGTGTCAAATCACTTGTTTTACCCATCATTTTTGTAAATATTAATATTTTTCACACAAAAATTTATTTTTCCGTTAGTAAGCAAGGAATTTGAAGTTTCAAGTCACAAATAAACAGAAATAAAACTAAATTTCAATTGACACACATTCAAAACACATCTGTTTTCGTTATTATCAACAATGCAACCAATGCGGGTTTATACGTGTTCAAGGTCATTGTAACAGCCGAGTGAAATGGTATCATTAAAAAAAAAAAAAAAAAAAAAAAAAAAAAAAAAAAAAAAAAAAAAAAAATCTTTTTGCAGAGTAATGGTTCCTTAACATAATTCGACCAATAGATGAGCCGTATTGTAAAATTGGTCCTGGGAAGTGAATGAATTGCAAAAAATTAAGGTGCGTCTAATAATATGGACAAGGACTGCACATGGGGCAATATAGGGCAATCATCCTCACAACATCAAGATGTCCTTTATACGCTGCTATCATAAGGCAAGTATTGTTAAATTTGTTGGAAATATTTATATCTGCCTGGTGATCAGTTAAATATTTCACGATATCTAGACGACCGTCGAAGCACGCCGCTCGGAGTGGGGTGGAATTGGTTTTTGTCGGATGGTTCACATTCGCTCCTGCTTTCACGAGGGTCTTAACGACATTTAAATGTCCTGCTCCTGCGATCAACGCGTATCACAGAAATGATGGAATTCTGTTTTCTATTATTTTCTATTATTTTGTGACCGTACCTGCTGCAGCCCACAACGCACTAGCTCCTTCAATGACATATCCATCAAACTTAACCGTTCCTTCTTGCTCCAAGTCAGGCTTAAACTTGTCTAACAACATTCTAACTACCTTATCATGTCCATAACGTGCAGCGATGATCAAAGCTGTACAACTCTGTCCATCTTCCTCTAAAATTTTCTGTAAATATAAGAATAAATATTGCTTCATATGCACAAAAACGCTGTATTTTTTAATTATATATATTATAATATAATATACAAGTTGTGATCACACATAGATTGAAGATTTATGACATTTTGTAGTTTATTAAAGCCTAACAATAATAATTAAATTAAATGATATTTTTCTCATTACGATAAAAATGAAACTGCAAATTTCGCTATAAATATATTTATCTTCCTTTGTTCACATGTACACGTATGTATATATATCTCATGTATCTAAGCATGTTGCAAGTTGTCCTAAATAATTTCTTTTAGATGTACTACAAACTTATGTAGGTTTTAGTGTCACAATGCTTATGTAATGACAACTTCCACAAATTTCAATTATTAGAAAAATAATTGATTCCTGGACACGTATATCTAACAACAGTCTTAACCTACTATCGAGTACTGAGCTCTGAAATTATATAGTTAAAAGTAAAATACAACACAATAAGAGAGAGAAATAAAACTAAATATTGCGTAGTTCTCTCTGAACAAAGAACATTTACATAGAGAGAAATGATAAATTTTCCTATTTTTTCTACATAATCCATTTTTTCATATGAGAACAAATTTCATCAAGTAATGTTAATAACAGATCATCCGGCCGCATAATATCTATGTTTACGATATCTAGAACAGCGTTGCAAAATAACGCGACGGCTGATACGTTATTCGTGGCTATAATCAAGTGACATTTATACGAGAGAAATGACGCAACACGAGTATAATTTGTACCTGGTTGATCAGACGATTGACGTCGGCATCCGATTTTTCGTTGAGCAATGTGTAAAGGGCGATCGCCATTCCATCCTTCGCCGAATAATAAATCCGCTTGGCCAGCGACTGCTGGAATTCGTCGTCGTCTATTATCTCGCTCGCGGTGTCCATGGTTAGCGTGCCTCCTCGTCGTGCAAGACAATGCGTCTCGATGGTCGAGCAATCTCAACCGAAAGCGAACCCAGGAACGTGGTAACCTCAAAACTCATGTTCCTCGCTGCGTTCGCGAGCGTATGGGAAATACATCACCACGCCGCTGCCGCCGCCGCGCTCTATTTTAAGAGCGTCGCACGCGAAAATATATCAATTCCGATGTAAAAATAACACGAAGAACAAAGCGTTTTTGCACCGCGTGTGCCTCCTTTGTTGTCCCGAGACATCAATGTCGGGGGGATTTCCGCGCCAGTCCCTCGGAAAGGCGAAAAATCGAATTTACAATCGGCCGTTGCTCAATCGAGAAATAAACGTCCGCCCACCAAACGTCCGTTCATTCATCGCGTCCGAGAGCTTCTCTCTCCTTCTCTCTCTCTGTTGTTTATATTTGAGATAACGGACTCGTTTCTCGCCTCCTCGCCGTGGAATACATATCAAACGCGCACCACGCGTGATAAAGCGAGCGGAGTGTCGCGACGATGAGTGCTCGCGGACTGCGTTGATTGGTACTTCGTGCGCGCCCGGCGTGATCGACTCCGCGAGCGCGCCAATGGTGTCGCGCCGTTGAAACGTTCGATTTTGCTGACGAAATCCGCGCGAATTAAAATTTCCGCTCGACGACCACGCGCGCGCGCCTTCCGTCCCGGGGGATAAAAGAAACCATCTTTTGGCGATACACGCCAAAGTCCGCGGCACTGGCTGCGTATAACTGAATTCGTGGAATAATTTGTGAAACGCGTATATATATCAAAGCTCGACGCCAAATACGCATCACGTCTGAAGTTAGACGCTACCGCTGACTCAGCCACGTGCGTCCGACGATGATTCGACGAGTGAGCGTTTCGCACAAAAATTAAAACGAATGTCGCATTGAACTTCAGACTCGAGAGCGTACCTGGCAATGCGATCTTCGCTGATTTTAATTACAAACACACAGGCATACGAAGACTGAAGATATAGGTTCACAAAAATATATATTTTTCTCAGAATTGTCAATGAAAACATATAGCGTTACGTTTCATTAGCGATATCTACGGAATTACTCTTGTTATCTTAAAATAATACTATTACACAGATCACTTGAATCACAGTTTTTATCATCGATAGGGATCGTCTCGTTATGGCTTGCGTACGTTGCGTACATTCTTCCCATTTCGACAAATTAAAACTGCAATAATTCTATCTACGTTGCCTTCTCTCGTGGCAGATAAGATTCAATGTAAAAGTCACGAGAAATAAGCCATATAGATTCGACGGCTTCGCATTGTACTACACGTAACGAATTTTCTTTATTTTTGTAAAGCAACGTTAAAACTAATTGTACAACAAATAAGATATCACAAACACACATTGGATTTCTGCGCATATTTGTTAATTTTTCTTACCGTTACACTATCGTATAAAAAAGCCTTAGGAAAAAGAGATCATATAAGTAAAATGTAACGTAAAAAATATATTAATATGTATTAACCCAGTAAACACCAACTGACGTAACATCAATGTTAATAATTTCCCACTCAACAATATAAATGCAATATAATGCGTGCGTTATGTGACAGCTGTACATTGTTGAGTGAGAAATTATTAATTAATTAAAATTTATATTACGTTACTGATTGAGTTGGTGTTTACTGAGAATATAAATAATAATAATATACATAATTATAGTATATATATATACTATAATTGTGTACGCATGTGTGTGATATATAATTAATGTCATGCTACTTCTCTTTTAAGACATCGCGTCTTAGAATATCCTCTACCTTGCGTTTAAAAAAACGCATAGCTTTATCGATACTCTTTCCAAATGTTTGTATCATATTATCTATAGCTGCATTAAAATTGACTTCGTACTTAGAATCTTTCGGGACTTTTGTCGAATACGCGTTCGAGGCCTGTCGTAGTTTCTGCCGCTCATTAGACCTGCACGAAAAACATTATATATGATTAATTTTATTAACGAATAAATTCAGTAGGCAACGTTTGTTTTTTAATCCTCATGTAAAAATCATACCTTTCGAACAACCAATCCGCACTTTTTATCTGATGGTGATCTTGGTCTGCTGACTCGTCTTTAGACGAATGTTTATAATGGTCTTTGTCCGTCTTTGGTGCGTGTATTCTCGTTTTAATCCGGGGCGATATGTACTTTTCTTTAATCGGCTTATCAGTATTAAAAACTTTTCTGGTAGAATCATTTGATTTGAAATTATTATTTATCTTTGGTCCTTTTACTTTGGTTTTATCTGCGGTAATTTTTCCATAATCTGATGCAGCTCTTATGTTTGGTTCATCAGTAATCCTGTCCACATTATTGTTCAGTGTTTCATCTGTACACTGACCTGTTTGGGTAGGCTGCGAATGATCATTTGTTACTTTATCACAGTATATTTCAATGTCAATTGTTTGAGTATCCCCTGTCTCCAATTTGGTATGCGATATTGAATCATTAGTTTTCTCGGGTTGCCTTTTAATATTTTCATTTGTCCTTGTATTTTCTTTCTTACTTGTTTTGCCATTCAACTTTATTGATGCATTTTTCCGGGAACAATACTTGTCGTAATTACTCAAGAACTGACTCTTTTCAGTTAACTGATCTAAGAATTTGCTATCGCCAGGTAACACATTTTTCAAATAGCACAGTTTTTTAATTAATTTGTGCCTCATTTTATTATACTTGTTATGTACATTCACCATTATGTTGCTTAGTTTCTTTACCAAATCAGTGAGAAGTGAACGAGAGGTATGATGTATTTTATTAATAGCATCTTGTAAAAATCTAATGTATAACATAACAATTTTAACATGTGATAATTCACAATAGAAATGAAAAATTGCATGTCTTATTAGTTATACTTACTGTACGACAGCAGAAACGTTCATACTTTGTCTGCTATCATTAAACGATACTAAAGTTTCATAAAATATTTTTGTATCGTCCACGACATCTAGCGTTTTATTTATCTTATTTTTCAACAGGTCATTGCTGGCATAAATCATATCGTTACTCAGCAATGATAATACATTTAGAGATTCTTGAAGATGATCCAACAGATGTGGACCATTATTAAGAGACTCCATAATAGGTTTATTATTCATTTTATTAGGATAATTAATACTTTTCAGAAGTTGCCAAGTATAATCTTTGTTAAGTTTATTCTCAGTTAAGATGTGTACTTTAATTTCATTTAGGGTTGCATTCACTAAACATAAAGAATTCAATTGAATGACACAAACCATAAAATATACAAGAAATGTTAGCATAGTTTCTCCTAAAGCTTTTAACTTACCTTCCTTAAAGGTATTAATAATATTGTGACATTCAGTTTGGAGGTCTTTAATTCCAACAATATCAATGTTCTCATCATTGGTTGGCCAAAAAGTGAAGTGACTCAAAAAAATGCCAATCATACACCCAAATAAAATATATCTAACCATGTTAAATACCTACATTTATATGTAATTAAAATATTTTAGATATAATATTCTGTTAGTCGTGGAAAAATTAAAATATCTATTATACATATTGGAAATGATCTTAAAATAATAATAAGTAATACCTCGTTATTATTTGGTTCACATAACTGAGAAACGTTTTTGTTATCCCAATAGTCAGATCTTATATTGTAATCTAGTAAAGATGAAATGAAATTTTTACTAAAAGCATATGCATTACTCTTTGTTACATCATTTTGCAATTGTTGACCCTGATGGAGGATTTTGTCAACGATATTCTCAGATTTATATATTTTGTTCTCATCCTGGTAAGTTGAAAAGTCTTGATTAGAAGCATCTGCATCACTCTCTGTTATGACAGATACATCATTAGATGTGTCGTCTGAATCTATATTTTCGCATAATACTCCAATGCAACTATTTGATATCTCTATTATCCGGTTCTTGTTAGATAAATCCTTGAAAGATTAAAATATTTTAACATGCCATTTATCGACTTCCTACTGTAATAACATTCAAATATGTCTGGTGTTGAAATTCTAAATATGGTACTATGTATATATATGTATTAAATTGCACAATTCACCTTCTGCATCTCTGGTAACGGAACAGTTTCATTATTTCGGACTTGTAGAGCTGTCTTGTTTATTAAGACCCAATCGTTTTCATTTACGTTCTCATTTGATTCATTTGTATTTGCGTTATCCATCGTTGCAAAACAGCTCCGACAATTCCTCTCGTCAAACAATATAACCAAATATAACCTCGGAGGAAAGAAACGCGAAATTTGCAAGTGACAATATTTAGGATTGCGTCACGTTTGACTGACGATTCGTCGATGTTTCGACTGAACTAATAGTTAACAGGTAAAAGTATGCACCAATCGAATTTAATCTCTTAAGGAATAAACTCTCCTATTGGATGTCGGATATCGCGCATTGGACACCGCATGCAACGTGAACTGGCCCTTACTTTTTATATTCCCCTCCTCTAAACACCTTTACGGATGTTCAATTATTTCGTATTTATATTCATTCATATCGTCTGAATTTACCATTAAACTTGCTTGTCATTTATCAAGCATTGTTTTAAATACACCGGCTAAAATTAATCGATGTTAATTAATTGGAAGATAAGATTAAATGATAAGATAAACAAAATAAGAGTGTGAGTATACTGTAAAACGTCACATATTTTTGTTCATCAAAATATAATTAATTAAATTTTACGAAATATTGTAGTTATATATATACATAATATAGAGAGGAATCGTCGATATAAAAAGAGTGATAAAAAATAACAAAGGACAAGAGCTAAAATTTGAATAAGACAAAGAACAAAGTGAATTACTGGCACTTTAGAATGACTGAGCATATTTTTCCAAAATTGCGAAATGATCGAATACTTAGAGCAGCACGTGGAGAGCCGGTTGACAGGGTGCCGGTTTGGGTTATGAGACAAGCTGGCAGATACCTTCCGGAATTTCAGGAAGTCCGAGCCCAACATGATTTCTTCACTGTTTGTCAAACTCCAGCATTAGCATGTCAAGTGACTTTGCAACCGATAGAACGTTTTGATTTGGATGCCAGTATAATCTTCTCAGATATTTTAGTGATCCCTCAAGCAATGGGTCTGAAGGTTGAGATGGCAGCAGGTATGGTGAGTATTTTCTTGGAATCATGTATTACACATTGAAGCTAATTGAACAATATTCATTATCATCTGTTAGGGTCCAGTCTTGCCTCAGCCTTTAGCCAATCCAAATGATTTAGCAAGACTCGTACAACCAAATGTGGAAGAAGCTTTAAAGTATGTCGGAGATGCTATAACGTTGACTAGACACAAACTGGATGGGAAAGTACCGTTAATAGGATTTACCGGAGCACCTGTAAGTATTTTTATGCCATTATATAATATTATGCGTAACTGTTAACTTATTCTAGTGGACCTTGATGGGTTACATGATTCAAGGAGGCGGAAGTTCTACAATGGCAAAGGCAAGATCATGGTTGTACAAGTACCCAGAAGATTCTCATAAATTGTTGCAGATGATTACAGATGTAATTGTGGATTATTTAGTTATGCAAGTGAAAGCTGGTGCTCAGGTATAATTAGAAATATATCTTAACACATTGCGGACCAAACATTTTATTGCTAACCGTACCCAGTAGCCGGGTATGTTTTCGCCTCTAACGACGCAATATGAAATACGAGATATCTTGTCATCTGGCCCCTAACGACGAAATAGGAAAGACGAGATATCTCGTCATCCGTCCGCAATGTGTTAATAAAAGCGTCAAAGTATTATTTTGTAAGGAAAAAAATTCTTATAAATCTATCTTCAATTGCATTTATTAAAGTAAACAAGTGATGGTATTATGTTTTCAAGTTACTCCAAGTATTTGAAAGCAGTGGAGATTACCTGGATGATGCTTTGTTCACAAACTATTCCTTTAAATATCTAAAACAAATTAGCAAACGTGTACGAGAACAATTGAGAGAAGCAAATATCCCGGAAGTACCTATGGTAAAATCTGTTTTATTTATAAGTAACAAGTTATCTACAAGCTTTAATAGATAAAGCTATTGAATAAAGTATGCATCTGTTTCTAGATTGTTTTCCCAAAAGGTGCAACTATGAATTCTTTAGGAATTCTTGCAAAAGATCAAAGTTACGAAGTCATAGGTTTAGATTGGACTGTAGATTCTACAGAAGCCAGAGAACGTCTTGGGCCTAATGTCACATTACAGGGTAACATGGATCCTTGTGCGATGTACTCGTCACAGGTAAATTGCATTCCTAGAAAATGGCGAAATATTTACAGATTATAAGATACATTAAACGTACTTTTCATTATATTTAGGATGAAGTTGTTGATCGTGCGCAAAAAATGGTGAAAAGTTTTGGTAAAGATCGATATATTGCTAATTTAGGGCATGGTATCTTACCAGACATTCCCATTCCATCCATGGAGGCTTTTATTAAGGGTGTTCATTCTGTGTAAGCATATTTTTTACAATCATAAACTTGCATAAACGTTATATACATTTGTTACAAATAATTATCGTTATGCTCAGTTGTTTTACCACTTTGTTAACGCGTCTGTTGGAATTTCATAATATTTCCAATGTCAAAAGTATCTTTCGGATATTATTTTTCAATAAAGGGAAATCTTGACTAGTTCGTTCCATTACATTTTTTAAGTAATCATGAAGGATCTGTTCATTTTGAAATTCTTCGTTCAACGTTACTTCACTCTTGAACAACATCTTGTAACGGCCGCTTCTGATATCTTGGAGCATTTTAGCTTTTCGTTGTTTAAAGACTAACGATTGCAAATTCTGCAAATAACCAAGAGTTCTATAATAAGTAATAATTCTGTATCATGTGAAATATGAAAATTAATAATAATTTTGTACGATATACATGATATTTAATAGCCTCAGTTTGTATAATTTCCTGATCTACACTGGGAACAACGTCTTCTATCGTTTTCAACGTTGCACGTGACTCATCACACTTTTCCACTATATCTCTTATCTGATTTTTCAGCTCCTGCATTCTGTTTTCAATTTTTTTAGTGTCCTGCAATAAACGTTAATCGTCAAAAAGTTACATTAGAAAACAAAAATTTATTTCCGGTTTATCGTCAGTAGAAATTGGCAAGTTACCTTCATGATTTGCTTAATCTTCAACTTTTGATCAGCCAGTCGTTTATAGAATATAACTTTCTGATTATGTTGGCCTTTCGGATCTTTCTTAAATTTACCCATAACTTTGTCTAACATAACGTCTCTACGCGCGACACAAAACTCCATGTCGTGTATCAATTTTTCTTGCGCTCTACGCAAGTGCGACAGACGCATTTCCATTTTGTGAATTTCACTTTTCATTACCGCGATATCTCCGTTACTGCGTTCATCTCTCAAGTTTTTTATGGTTTCTTGCATTAATTGCATCTAAAAAAATAGATAATTAAGTCTCTTAAGTTTGCGATCAATATCTTCAGTTTATGTTACCATGTGTGGTAAATGTATACTTATTTATATATATTTCATACTAAATGTAATATTTAAAGTTACTTTCTTTTCCCATGACAAGCTCTCCTGTTGTGCTGTGCCTAAATCGCCCTTCAGAAGTGCCTTATCCTCGTGTAACTGCTTCAGATCGCTTTGTAGCTTTATCAGGTCCAATTCCGCATCTTCGAGAGATTGTACACCCTCGTTTTTTGTGATAAAATTCTTGTCTTCTAATTCCTCTTTCAGGCTTCTCTGAATGACTAACTGCGCATTCATCTGCACCAATCTCTGTTGCAATAGATTCAATATTTTTTCCATGTTCGATTCCTCTTTATCCAGCATTTCCAAGGCATGCTCTATCTTCAGATTCTTCTGCTCCATTATCATGATTTCTTTATTGAGAAGATTGAGCTCCTGCAATTGTAAATCTCTCTGTTGACTCAGTGTGATCATGTGTCCCTCCTGGCGAATCCAGTATTGCTGAGCTTTCTGATTATTCTGTCGCGTCTCTTCAATATTCTTTTCCAAACTGATTATCTTTATGTCGAAAGGACTGATTTCTTCACCGCCCGTATGTGATAACATCTATAAAGAGAAATAGATAAAATGGAGTCTCTATATTAATTTTCGTATTTTATTAGAATTCTCAATAATGTTACATATTACCTCTTCGATGGTTTTATTCAAAGTCACGATTTTTACTTGCTTCCTTTCAATTATTATTTCGTGTTTCTTGATTTCTTTTTGGATCTCGTCTATCTCTTTGCCTCTCGCAGCATTGTTTTGCAAAAGTTCTTCAAATTCCAACTTTTCCTCAGGAATGGTCAAATTGAGTTGCTCCAATTCCAACAGTTTCTTGCCGTATGAGTTCTCAGCCTCCATTAGCAACGATTCTTGTTCTTGCGTTGACTCTTTAGAATCTAGTAATAATTTATTCAAATATCGCGCTGTTTTGTCGTGCGTTACTTTTTCCTCCAATTTGCTGTATATTACATTCTCCAATTCATTGTGCTTATTAAAAAATTTAGCAAATTCTTTATCAATTTCCCCCTCTTCGTATAATAAACATTGCCATTCCTGAAACATAAAGTTAATATCGTACTTGCATAGCTGAATGACTTAATAGAAAATGAAAAAAAGTTTTCCACGACAAATGTGTAAAATTGTTGTACATACGCCATTAATTAAATCAAATTCATATTGTTCCTGTTGACTAAATTTTCCTAATTTTACTAACTCAGATTGCAGGTTGTCAAGTTTGTCATTTTCCATCGCCATCAGTTTTGAATTGGTCTGTATGTTATCTTCTATTCGTATATGCACCGATGTCAAAGTCTCATTATTCTCCGCTTCTTTAAAAGTGTCTTTCTTTAATTTCTCTACTTCTGCGCGTAATGTGTTTAAAGAATCGCATATTTTCCTGGAAAGATACAGGCTGTTTTAGTTTTTCCTTAGCAAATCAGTAAGATATTATATCGAATTATCTTCTTCTATTAAAATATGTGACTTTATCTTTCAGATGGTTTTCTTTTATATCTTGTCATGATTTCATTTATTTGAATTTCTAAAAATTATCACAACGTACTCGCGTTCTGTGTTTAATTGCTCATAAACTTTGTTACGCTTAGTAATATTCAGTATGACAGAGTTCCAAGCACTGCACAAGTTTACATGTTGTTTGTGCAATGCTTCCAAATCGGTGTTAACATCGGTGATCATCTGACTTATTTCAATTTTTTCCTTATTTTTTAGCTGCAACTGTATATCAAGATTAGCTATCTCAGTTTTAATTCTCCATACTTCCTCCATGAGTTTATATATTATACAGTCCTTCTGCTGTTTCTGAGTGATCAGTTCTTGCTGAATTATCCTATCCTTCTTTGATACTTGTTTGGAAATAGTCAAGTTACTTTCTAGCTCAGCCTGCCATTCTGAGAATCTCGCTTGTAAAGCTGTGAATTGTTCTAATTCATAAGTCAGACTCTCCTCTTTCTTTTTCTCATCAAGCAATTTAGCATGAGTGATCTTGTGAAAATTCTTTGCATCTTTCACATATGCATCTTTCTCTTCACGCAGTGAAATCACATTGGCTATCGTGCTTTGGTATTTCTCAATTGACATTTGTTGCTTTGTTATTTCTTGCTGAGCATTATACAGCTGCAAGCCTATAGCTTCACGTTCCTTCTCGATAGATTTTATCTGAGCTTCCTGGAACATTTACAATTTATATATGAAGAAACAATGATTGTATTTCGCGAATTCGTGTCTTGTAAATTTAGTTAAGAATACAGAGAAGAACCCAGGTACAACTTACAAGTTCTAATATTTCATCGCTCAACTTCTTGTCAACACGGGTAAGATGTTCCTGCAGGGCATCTTGGAATTTCTTCATTAACGAGTCATCTGGGTTCAGAACATTCAGCACCTGCGCAGGCTTCTTGTCTACCCACAATTTTTTGGTGAACTTCGTTTCCGATTGCTCTCTATCAGTGTTAGATAAATCATCGCGAGATAAAATCGAGTCGTTTGTAAGCGACATGCTCATTGTGAAATGCAATGTTTATGACGTGTTAAATGTCAAAGAGGAAAAAATCCCCTGCCAATCTTTTGCGATAATATTGCAGTCTTTATTTTAAAAAAAGACAATTCTCTATGTCTTGAAATAAAAATGCCTCGCAACGAATCGTTTCGCGTCAGACTGTTGTTGATTCAAACCAAATCCGTAGCTAAGGAAATCACACGATGGGTCTTTGCGACACCGCCAGATGGCGCCAGCCAGTTTGTCAGCCGCTCGTCGAGTCTTATTTTTATTGCATAAATATACACAGAAAGCTATTAGGAACGAATAAGTAGCTCACGAGTGCGGTTAAAAAGAGCAAACCTAAGGTGAAAGAGAGAAACTTTTTTGAGCGCACTTCGTCGTTGGTAGACGACTTATTATCGGCGCAGTTGTCACACCGTCACGTTTGACACACCTCATTTCGCCGTTGGTTTGTTATGACAGTTTACGAGTCACGCTACTGTGTCGTGCCAGAGTTCGATAAACGACCTGATCAAGATAAGGAAAGACACAGATCGTGATTTCGAGGTTATTACAGAGCTCACGTACAATGACGGAGCGTTACATTTATACTCGTTGACATTTACGGAGCGACATGCATAACATGTTCGCCGAGGATGAGAATATGGAGCAGAATTGCCCGGAGAAGAAAACCATAAGATTCCGCGGTACCGGCAAGTCCAAGGGACATGTATCACCTAATAACAAACGGGTGGAGAATGTCGAGTCTCCGCACTGCAGGGAAGAGTTACCGGAGGCGGAAGATTTGAAAAAGAAACAAGGTATTTGTATTCACTTGTTTGTAAAGAGTATCTTACAGTCAAAGTCTGAGCTTTCACGAGTAATTATTAAAGTAACATTATATTTGATTATATAGGTTATATAATTTCATGTTGAATATATCTTGCATCTCCAGGTGTATCGTTGATGCAATTTTTAAGGACGGAATTAACGAGAGGCTATCAGCTGGAACACGATGAGGAAAGATTCTCAGCTAGGAGGGAGAAGATTTATTCTTTTCTACAAATACCCAAAGAAGTGGAAAAGTTTATGCTTTATGGTTTCCTTCAGGTATAATTAAATACTAGTCTTATCAAAAGGAGCAAAGTAGCACATAATATATTTTTCTGAGATACCTTAGAGCTAGTTTTATATTATTTTCGTTTCCGTAGTGTGCAGATTCTTTCCTCTTTGTGTACACATTTTTACCATTGAGATTCACAATGGCTCTATGGGCGGTGATTACGAGGCCCTTGCGACATTGTTTGAGGTACATATATAAGTATCCATTTGTCAGAACAATTCGTTTCTCAAATATTCCGTTAAATATTCCGACTCTTTTTCTACTGTTTCTCCTTGCCTTATTTACAGAAGTGGGAAGTTTCGTGCGAAAAATACAGGAAAGTATCTAAGTCCGGCGGAAGTGTGTGATTTACTGAAAGGAGTTGTAGTGGTAGGTTGTTGGGCAGCCACCTGGAAAGTAGACACCTCCATGATGTATCATTTAGTTAAGAGCCAGTCGGTTATAAAATTGTACATATTCTACAATATGTTAGAAGTAGGAGATCGTCTTTTCAGCGCTTTCGGCCAAGATACTATAGACGCTCTGCTTTGGACTGCCACAGAACCGCGCTCGCGTTCGTCCCGTAGGCAGCACTTGGGTACACTGCCGCATCTCTTATTCGCCGTTGTTTATGTGCGTATCCTTTGAATAATTCACGAAGCGATCGTTGCGTGATTTCACCAGAGATAAATTCAGATGACGATTGCACATATGTGTACACCTTAACCACGAATTTCCATGAAGTGTTGCACAGTATTTTGGTGTTGTTCCAAGCTACAACACTGAATGTAGCGATCAATAGCAGTAACAAAGCTCTCCTCACGATTATGATGTCCAATAACGTGAGTGTGCGCCTTGAGGAGAAGGGATCTCTCCCTTTCGCACGGAATATCTCATCAATCAATTTTTTATCACTTTCAGTTTGTAGAACTGAAGGGCTCGGTCTTCAAGAAATTCGACAAGAACAACTTGTTCCAATTGTCTTGCTCGGACGTTCGAGAGAGGTTTCACTTGACCATGCTGCTGCTCGCAGTGAGCTTGCAAACGATGAAAGAGTACGCATGGCACAGCGACCGTCTTGCTGTTCTGTTGCCCGATTGCGCGTTGGTGTTGTTCGCTGAAGTCCTGGTTGATTGGGTTCGCATCACATTATGGAAAAAAAAGATAGAAAATACACACGGCATAGAACAATATATCGATAAGAACTTTTTATTTGTCGCCGTACTAATAATACTGTTTTCTTGAAGGTGAAACATGCGTTCATTACACGTTTCAACGAGTTGCGCTCGACAGTCTATCGAGACTACACAGTGAGCCTCGCGTACGACATGGCGCAAACTCGAAAGGAGACAGCGTTCTCGGATCCCTCGGACTTGGTGGCACGGCGAATGGGCTTCATACCTCTTCCGCTGGGCGTAGCCATGGCGCGCGTCCTATGCACAACCGTGACACCATCTGCGAGACCGGCGAATCTGATACTTCTGCTGTTAGCTTACTTCATACTGGTAGCTCTCCGCATACTGAACAGTATCGTCATTCTGGGTAGAGCGTGCGACCTGATGTCGTCGCGCACGCACGCCGAGAAGGAGGAAGCGAATTTAAAACGTCCGCCGCTAACGAAACGTGCTAATAGCGTCGACATGAAGAAACCAAATCTCGGCACAGCTATCTTCTCCAACAGTGCTGTCAGCTTGAACAACGTCTGCCTGAACGAGGCGTTCCTCCAGGAGGAGGCGGCGCCGGTGGTGCCGCCGACGGCGGCGGCACAGAAAGCTGAGAAACTCGCGTGTAATGTGAACGATCTTCCGAGCGTGACGAAAACCGTGCTAAGGACAGGAAGCGAGCCCCTTCTCCCACAATGACGTCACTTCATAGTACAATTTAAACGCAACGGGTTTTCTATTTATGAATTGTACATATTTTCCGTTGTACATATACACATGTGAGTATCGGTTCTGTGCGTCTCGTTCTTCTCTCTCTTGCAGTAATACTTACCAGTAATGTTTCTATGTACATGTGTATAAAGGGTAATAATACATTTGGTTACTATTTATTCGTACATTTCGTCGTAAAGGGACATGTGTTCCTTTCTTTTCTTAACCTTTTTAATTCGCGTCCATTTACAGGTCTTGTCTTTTTTCATGCGATGTATCCGAGGCACGCACGTTGGCCCGGATAAGCTGAAACGTGGTCTACAATGGATGGTAGGAATATGTTCATAAGAAGTAAGAGTAAAAAATTAATCAATTATAGTCCATTATTCTCCTTACATTCGAGTATGATTGGTCAATTTCTTAATCTAAAACGTGGTCTGCAATGGGCAGTAGGAGGAGTATGTTTATAAGTAAGAGTAAGAAATTAACCAATCATAATCGATCATTTTCTTTACATTCGAATATGATCGGTTAATTTCTTACTCTTACGAATTCTTACTGCCCATTGTAAACTACGCTTTATGAACATACTCTTACCGCCAATTGTAAACTAGGCTTCAAGGAATGCTACAATTCCTCCCCGTCCCTACTTGATCGACATGCGCGAGCGACGGATCCGTTATCAGTGGAGCGCCGCGACTCGAGCCCCACGACACGTCAGCAGTCGCAACTACCGAGCTACCGGCGTGGTGGCACACGAGTAAGCCTCGTCTCTCTCTCCCCCCACCCCTCTCTCACTCTCTCTCTCTCGCTCGCTCGCTCATTCCGTCCTCCTCCTCCCGTAGCGTTCGGTCTCGTTCGCCGTCTCGCTCGCGAGCGCGACAAGCGCGGGACGTTACGGAGGCGGTGGAGGACGTCGGTCCTCCGCTCTTCGGGAGCGCGAATCACGCGAATCCGCGATAGTGACGAGCGACAACCTCCTCCTCGTCCGGAGCGCCGCCGTAGCTGCTCCGCGCATGGGTCGTTCTTCTCTCGCACTCCTCGCACGCGTACCGGTTGAAGCGAGTTGAATGGACGAGGGTACCAAGTACAGAGTGCCGATCGGCGACGCCTGCGTGTCTATGCGCGTGTGCTTCGACTCGCTGTGCTTCTCGTCGACGCAGCAGCGGCTCGCCGACGAGGAGGACGCCGACGGCGCCGCAGCCGCCAGCTCGCCGCCGTCGGCGCAGCTACCGACGACTGTCGTCGCGGCCGTCGCTGCCGTCACCACCGCTGTCAGCAGCGTAGTCAGCACGAGCGTGCCGCAAGTCACCGTGCCGCACATCGGAGGTGTCCTCCCGGTCGCCAGTATGAGCACCCTCAGGGAGCTGCAGGAGCTGCTGCGCGCCAAGGACGAGCGGATCGCCGAGCTCGAGACGACGCTGTGCCGCCGGGACGCCGAGATCCAGGAGCTGCGGAGCCACCTCGACAAGTTCCTCAGCGTGCTGCCGTTCAAGTCGCCGTTGACCCCGACGAAGCCGCGGCCGCGCAAGCAACGTGCCCAGGGTATATCAGCGGAGCCGCCGCTGCAGGAGCTCGCGCCCCTCAGGCTGGTCGACAAGAGCGACAGGTTGGTGCTTACTCACCTATCTATCCACGCGCTTCTGTTTTTCCGCCTTTATTACGCGCGCTCGGTGTGTACGCGCCTGAACTGCACGAGGAGGTACCCGCTCGCTCTCGTCCTCCTTTTCCTCGCCTGCCGTCTTCTCCTGCTGCCGGTCGCCGCGGAAGCGTCTTTCAAAACGCGGGTATTTTTAACGCGTCGCGACAGCGCCTGCCGGCTTGGTGCCGCGATGACACCTCCTCTCCTTTCTCTCTTCATCATCCATCTGTCCGCCTATCCGTCTCTCTCACTTAGCACGCGCAGCTCTTAGCGTGACTCGGAAAATTACACGCACCATCAGCGGAGAGCGAATTAAAACCGATGACGGGAGGATCTGCACAAAGCAGCACACTCACCTTCCGCGTACGATCGTTGATCCGAATCAGATCGCCGGCTAACCCGGCGGAGATCTCGAGATCGACACGCGTAATCGGTAACCGCGCGGCCTCCTCCGAAGGTGCGAGCGAACGAGGATTTTCACGATGTTTGTTCGTTTCAACTGAACTGGATCGCACTTTTCGCAGCTTAAAGTAGGCTTGTTCTTCGCTGGACTGGTTGTACCAGCTTGTCTAGTTCCCTTCTCCCCTTTCTTACCACCGGGTCTTAACTGTATATCTGTCTCTTATTAAGTTCTATGTGGGAAAAAGTGAGTCTTATATCAATCAATAATAGATATTCTCATGTATAAGCAAGAATATTATAATCTTCTTATAAGATTTTTAGCTTCGATTTGATTGAATTTGTATGACGCAAATATTACTTTGTATGATGCAAGTATTACTACACTCAATTCAAGACTAGGAATCTTCTAAGAATATTACTACTACTCTAAGAATATTTCCGCTTGTATGTGAGAATATCTATCATTGATTTAACACTTCTTTTTCTGTGACTATTTTTTTTTTACAAGTGTACACTTCAGTTTACACTTTAGTGGAAAAGAACAGACAACAAAGCAAAACGTGTATATAATCTAGCGTCGAGGGAAAAAGAAACGAAGTTCAATGCAACACCAGTTCAGCTAGAACGAACAGACGTACGGAGAGGCGTGTTGTTTTCACTCGTGTCTCTTTTCTTTCGCTCTTGTCAAGGCGACCGATCGTAACGGACCGAACTCACCGATTTCGATCTGTATTTCTCTTTTTTTCTCGCGCCTCTGTACACGTTTTTACATATCGACTGTTTGTCGCGATGTCGCGCGCGCGCACATCTTAGGACACCGGTTCCTCGTGGCCGAAACGACGACGTGTTTGCCATGTGGTCCGCTCGTTTCCTCGCGTTGCATCGCGAAGAGACCGCCTTTCTCCGTGCTTTTGCATTCGCGTTATGCGCTAAAATAGGTACTTTCACTGTGGCCACCGGCGGGGATCACTTTCAATCGCAGCCTCCGAGGCGCCACGCGGATCCCATCGAATCCCCGACGTCTTCTTCGTGACTTATCCCAATTCGAAGGCTTGGCTTTATGTTAGTCCTGCAAATTCCGCCGAATTTTAGACCTTGTTAGTTGCAATATGCAATAGACATCGTACTAATATTTGTCAGTTTGCTCTTCTTCTTCATTGTTTTTTATGTACTTTAGTGACTGTATATTAGCCAAGTGCTAATGAAAGGAAAATCGTTTCAAGGAGCGGATGAAAATAGTGTACGGGAAAATTAGTGTAACAGTAAGATATATTGTAACCATTCATGGGTGAAAAATCTCGCAACGGAGGGTTAATCCGATTAAAATTCATTCAATCATCTGCGAATGGTCTGCCTACATATATAATCTTTAATCATCTGTTTCAATGAGCAATGCATTGATTATGTAATTTACTCAACTGCTGATAGAGAATTGCGATAAGCGAACATTAAATAATTAATGAGGATTAATCCGGTAGTAAGTGAAGCGCGAAAAATTTGCTTCTCCCGACATTTCTTTATTATTATATTTTCGTGGACGTTATTACTTGTTGAAAACTTCGATGACTACGAATTGAAAATATACGCGAGAAAAGGAGTTGTAAGTCTCATTTCGTAGACGGCATTCCGCGTCCGTTTCTACCCTTGGGACAGAGACTAAAGAAATCCACTGAGGAAAATTTTGGGAATAACCGGTTTTTCCGAACCTCTTGTGCCTTCAAAACTATATCTAAATGCAACACAGGATAGTCGCGTGAGTGTCCTTCATTTTAACCCTTAAATGCATCATGATGTAGTTCTGCATCGTATGATTTTTTAGCTCATATCTCAATAAATAGCAACCCTGTTTCAAATTCATTCAAATTATTTTATAAAAAAATAAAAAATAATGCATTTAAGGGTTAAATTGACATTTTCAATACAAAAATCGCTTTAGAAAATAATAATATTTAATATTTAATTATATGGAAATAACAATCATTTCGTCCAGGAGTGAGCTCCTGGTTGTCTTCTTCGTGGCCAGGCGCTCGATGGTGTCGTACGAAATGCAAATCGATCGGAAACGCGACGTTAATTAACGATCGTACATTAATCAACAACACGATACGTGCATACAATTGTCCTGATTAATTTATAATTAACGATTTGATCATTTAAATTTAATTAATTCATTCGAAAATGCGGAGTATTTCGAAAGCATTAATTTTCTTTTTTCGGCCACGGAGTATACATTCCGCATTGTCCGACGGTAGTTCGCGCAAGATAACTGTCCCTCTCGAAGGAATCAATTGTTTTGGGATTGCTGCGTACTTGCCCATACATGTCCGCACATGGCCGTACATGTCCGTGCCGGACGAATGACGCACGCGCACACACTCACACATACACACCGTGACGCGAGCTACGTATTATTTACGATTCCCGCCGGTCGAACGAAACATTTCGTCGCCTATTAAAATATTTCGTCACGTTCTCGTTGGCGTCGCGTTAATTAACGTACGTTCCTCCGATCGAACCGCGTCTGCCGAGAGCGTCTAGCGAGTTTCCTGTACGACGAAGCAACCGGAGCAAAATGCCGAACGGAAGGAAAGCCTGGACGCGAACAGAGCGATGTATTTCCAAGTGTGCGAAATTATCTATTACGCAGCCCGAGTCGAAATCTCGCCTTCTATGTTAAATCTACAATCCTGGAGTAGTCGCTCACCTAAATGTATAGTTTTGAAGGCTCGAAAAAAACTATTTTTTCCCCAATTTTTCCGCGGATTTTCTCGGTTTCTTGTCTTCTTTACGGCGAGAAATAAACACGACAGGTTTTAACCGGACATACCGTGAATTCTTCTAAATGGATTCTTCTACCCTTGGGACAGAAACTGAAGCAATCCACGGAAAAATTTGGGAAAAACCGGTTTTTCCGAACCTCTTGAGCCTTCAAAACTATATCTAAACGCAACATAGGTGGTCGCGTGGGTGACAAGTGTCCTTCATTTTAAATTGACATTTTCAATACAAAAATCGCTTTAGAAAGTAATAATATTTAATATTTAATTATATGGAAATAACAATCATAAAAGATCTCATTTAAAACGGACAAGATTACAGTCTTTGAACTGATAAATATACGGAGACGGATGTTTGTTAGTATTTTTCGAAAAATGCATTTTAGTTCGCATGGATGGCACTTGTCATTCATGCGACCATTGTAAGATTAAACATCGTAGAAACTAAGATAGCAAAATAGCAAGATAAATTCAATCTTGATGATATAATTTACTCTCACTTTGACCACGGTGATTTATCTTAAATTTCCATTCTTGCTGATTTTTGGCGTCAGAATAGGTTTCGAATACTCATGTGAATTTAGTAATCGAAATATCAAGAACATTTATAGCTTCGAAGTAGCGTTACAATTAAATCTGTAGAATTAAAGATATAAGAGAAAAGTTAAAATGTGATAAAATATTAAAATAGTCCATAGACCAGCTAAGTAGGTGCAAACTATCCTCAAAAGCATCCAAATTTCGACTCGGGAGAAGTTTCCGATTTTAACGGACGTTCGACGAACTCGCGACCGGGTCATTTAATTCGTACTTATCGACTATTTCGTATCGATGCTCCGTCATCGAAATCCTCCTCGTTCGGTCTCGGGTATCTCGGTACGAGAGAAAGAGATTATTTACGGACGTGCGTCTCCGTTTCATCATAACTCAAACATCTCAGTTTACGAGAGTCATGGATCTTTCCAGGCGTATCATGAGTGCTAGCAAAGGCCGAAGTAAATCACGTTGTCGAGCGTGCATTGAGAAACCCATTTAGTTGAATCAATTAAATTCTTGTTTGACTGTGGGTAAACAAATATTTTGATTGTAATGACCAAAGTTTGGTTGTCTAAACCGAAAGTTTGGTTCTCTGGAGTTTCAGAGGTTTCAAAGAACTAAACTTTTGGTTCAAAGAACTAAACCTTGGTTTTTATAACAAAAAATTTGTTTACCCATAGTCAAACAAAAATTTAGTTGACTCGACTAAATGGGTTTCTCAGTGTGTTTCATCAGGGCGATCCCATAGACTGTATGCCGCGTATACGCTTTCCCGAGACACAAAGCGACGAACGATGTTACGATATTAACGAACGAGCGAGTGGATTGGAAAACGCACGCAAGACGCGAGCGGAAATGAGCGATAGTGCGCGCGCTGCATTAATTGCCTGTTTGTTGACGTTGCTGCCGTCTACCGCAAGTCTAGATTTGGTCAAGGTTGCCTCTTCGCTTCGGGAGCGAGTCTGCTAATGAGCCGCGGGTTTGGGAAGAAATTATTATTATCGCGATTAATTAACGACTGTTTCGCGAATGCGAACGACGCGCATACCGACAGAAATAGAAACGCAAACTCGCGCTTTTCCGTCTCATGTGATATCTCGCATGACTAAGTACCGGTCGTCTTGCGAGATACTCACCCACTGGAATATTTTTAGTGCATGCGTGCGTACTCGTGGAGTCAAATATTCTTTCGGCCTAATCGCGGATCGTATTCGCCGATATGCAAATTCGAATCGCGTATCTGCTCCCTTTGACGTTCGCGATCGCTCATCAATATTAGCGCTGTCATTCCGACCACCCACGGGTCTTTCGGGATTACCCCATGTAACTGATTATGTGTTTAAAGCTCCTGATCCCTCGTTGCAACTGTCCTTGTTTGATGACATCAGAAGCGAGAAAACGCATGCCAAGAATTCATTCGTCAAACTCTCTACACTTCTTAGAGTGAGTTCTAGGTTAGAGTGACAGTATTTTCACTCGCACGGAGTGATTTTTCACTCACTCGGAGGTGAGAATTCACCTCCGAGAAATTTAGAGAGTACGTTCAAATAAAAAGAGATATATTCACAAAATGACATTTGTCGATCAACTTAGCATACTTGTAAAATTATTCAAACAGTTTTACCCGAACGCAATCAATAAATAGTCATAAAATTAACATTGACAAATGTGAAAGGAAGTTAAAAAAAAGGTTCCATGTCAAGTCCATTTTGTGACTATTTATTGATCGTTCGAGTAAAAGAAAAATGTTTGAATAATTTCACACGTATGCTGAATCCACCACAAATACTATTTTGTGGGTATATTTGTATATATATATATATATTTTTTTATTTGAACGTTATTTAAACGCAAGAATTCTTGGCATGTGTTCTCTCGTTTCCGACGTCGTCAAACAGGAATAGTTGCAGCGAGAGACCAGCGTCCTTAATCTGTAACTTTTAATATATACGTTACAGATTTAACGCATGCGTTACAAATTTTTGCGCAGGCAAGATCACGAAATATTAGGAGTACCCATAAGTAATGTCGCTTTTTGATACTTATACAAAATTTTATTTTATTTAACATGACGACCAAATCGAAATCAACGTCTTTAAATTTTTTAAACCAACGCTGACACGTTCTGATATCCAAGGTACTAGGATAAACAGAATTAATAACACGTATAGCACTAGTGACATTGTTATTCTTTCGAAATTCGTAAAGCATCAAATGTCTAATATATACCTTATCCACACTTTGGCCTTCCATTCTTAATGGTACGCTCAAATTCTTTTAAAATTTCACAATAAGCACACTAAATGTCAATAAATTCAATTAGTATATAGGTTATGTAATAATAAATCATGTCCATGAACAAGATGGCAATTTATTCGATCTGGAAAAAACGACATTACTTATGTGTATGCCTAATTGCTGTACAACGATATAATAGCTGTGTAACAACGAAATTTTCGTTACGAATTACAGAATGAAACCTTGTATATTTATTTATTTGCTACGGTAACATTTAAAGTTTATTATCGTAAATTATTTTTCTCCGTGTGTGAGCCTAGGTATTCCCGACAATCTCGGGTGCATACCCAAATCTCCGGGTATTACTCAGGTATACCTGGTTAATCCCGAAAGACTCGGTTACACGCCCAAACCTTCGGGTATTACCGGGGCATCAAAATAGCCGGATTATAGCTGACAGCAATAGTCAATATGCAACGATATGTGCTCGTTTGCGATGCGTAACGCCAGGTGTGTACGCGCGGCTTAATGGCCACGTCCGCATAAGTGCGTAAATATCGACACACGCGGATATCGAAGCCAGTACTAGAAGCGGCTTTGCGGATTTGCATCGCGCGTTTTTCGAAGGCGCCGGCAGTAACGGTGAACCGCTGCCGTACGTACAGTTCTTGTTCATATTATTAGACGCGCTTTAATTTTTTATAATTCATTGACTTCCGAGGACCAGCTTTACAATACGGCTCACCTATCGATCGAATTATGTTACGGAACCATTGTTCTATAAAAAAGTATTTTTTATGACATCATTTCACTTGGCTGTTACGATGACTTTGAACAAGTATGAACCCGCGTTAGTTGCATTGTTGATAATAACGAGAACAGACGTGAGTTTTGAGTGTATGTCAATTGAAATTTAATTTAATATTTGTTTATTTGTGACATGAAACTTCAAATTTCTTGCTTACTAACGGAAAAATAAATGTTTGTGTGAAAAATAATAATATTGTTTACAAAAATTATGAATAAAACAAGTGATTTGACACCTCGGAAGGTTGCAAAAGTAAAAACGCTGATTAACACCGAAAATGATTTTAATTGAGTAAACATAAAATTAGTAGCTTTTCTTCTCCTCCTGACCTGTATTCTATTAAAAGATCAAAGTGCGTCTATTAATATGGCCAGGGACTGTAGGTCGTTGCGAGTCGCGTTGGAAAGGTGAGAACCAGTCAACGGCGAACGTATCGGCGGACAAACGCGAGAAATCTTCGAGAAGCTTTCGCGCGAGACAGAACTGGAATTCCGAAAAGAGAAGAACAAAGAAACAAAATACACTCGACGATGCCGCGAGAACGAAAAGTTTACGCGAACGAAATGTACCGGCGAAACTTTGTTTAGCCGGTAGACTTAACTGCTATGGGAAACGAATGCGCGTTGGGCAACATTTAATACCCTGTTACTTCTATAGAGATCATGTAGAAATCCGACGACGTGTCTGGAGAGTTCGATTTCAATCACGCGTTACGAGTAGATGCAAAAGAAACGTTTGCACAAGTCTACAAGTAGAGAGGGGAAAGAACTAATATTTATAGACATTTCTTCACGCGAAAAAGTTGGAAGTAGCGTTTGGAAGCGCAGTCGAGGCCGCGGATTTTCTTCTTTCCTGTTTATCGCGATACCGAGCTCAATAGAATTTCCACGGCTGACTCTCATCTGTCGGAGACATTTCTGCCGACGTAGTTTCGCTCTTATCGCGCAGATCCCGATACAAGACAATACACGTTTTATCTTTTCGAGGATTTCCACGTGAGGAAGCGCAAAAAATCTGCTGTGCGCGCTATCGCAGCACGATAATCGGCAGATGCGATTTACGGTTTTTAACGAGCGCGCGAAAGCAAAGACGGCCGGAGCCGCAGGTCAGAAGCAGCAGGTGCTAATTTTAAATCCCGCCGCGTTTCATTATGCAAGTCGTCTTTTCATCGTGGATCAATGCACGCGTCGCGATTCCCTTTTATCACGCAAATCAATTCTCTCTCTCGCAAGGGCGTGGTAGAGCGTGATCAATTAGCGCTCACTGTCGAGTTCCAACTTGCACCATATGATTTCAATCTGTCCGCCGCGAATGACTGCCCGGACGAGACGAAATAGCCATCGCGCCGAGTCCGCGAAATACGTCGATCCGTAAGAATCGAGCGTTATTTCTCGCGTGGTGAGCGTCACGTTAACGTTTGCGATCTTAGATCACAGAAAGTGCTAGCAAATTTTCACTCGGATCAGATATTTTTATTTGATCGAAGTAAAATATTTTCCCAAATAAATTACCTAAGTAAAATATTTATTTAATCCAACGAAAAATTTGCTAAGGAGTATTGAAGTAATTGGAATATAGGAGTATTGGAGTAATTATTTATTTGAATCTAGCACTTTTTTTCTGTATACATATATTAAGGAAAAATACTTAAAAATTTATTTGTGCGGGATATTATTATTATAATTTTACAGGTAAACCTTAGTTCCCACAAATAAATTTTCAAATATTTTTCTCAGTGTATGTTTTAATGACGCCATATGCAAATTATATGTGCAAGTGGCTGAAGAATTTAATTGAAAATTATCGTACACTCTTTTTTTTTCCACAGTTTGCAATAATTTTTACTTTCCGTCGTCCTGGCGAGAGTATTTCGAAGCGTTTCGCTTTCGCGACATTTTACCATGATCAACCACGATGCGTCTCACGCGGTAAAAGGTTCCTCCTAATCTGATTTTTCCCGTGAAAGGGCGTGTATTGTAAAACGAACGGCGCGCATAGTGGACGAGGATGACATTAACACCTGTTGCGCCTTAGAGACCTGTTGCTTCGCGCTCATTCCTTTCACCTATTGCTTCGCTTTTGCATTTCAAACTCGTTCTTGGAAAGAGAGGCTCGATCTTAGCCGGCCTTGTGTGTCCGTTCTCGTGGACAAAATTTCGCGCTGCAACTTCCGACAGGAACTCAAGCTGCTTAGTTCGACTCGATTCTTTAGACGATGTTGTATAGATACGGGAAAAAGCTTTCGGCGAGAGCAAGTATGATTGCTTTCCGATACGAATTTCCGAGTCGAAATTTTGATGCTACATGGGAAAAAAAATTAGTCTTATATAAATTAAGAATAGATATTCTCATATAATAAGCATGTTATAATTTTCTTAGAAGATTTTTAGTTTTGAATTGAGTTCAAGTAATACTTGTAATATAAATCAAGATTAAAAGTCTTCTAAAAAAATTACGATATTCTTGTTTATATATGAGAATATCTATTCTTGATTTATAAGATTAATTTTTTATTATGTGTGTACTTTGACGCTCTTGAGGATAGTTAACGTCTACTTTTATGGCCAGTAGACTAACAATAACTTACTTCGACGATACCGATATTTGTTAACTTTTCTCTTAAACTTTTAGTGTTACAATTTTTATTTTAATCTACCCTTGAACAAATTATTTTGGCACCAAAACAGCGGAAATAGGAATTAAAGACATCATCAGGAATAAAATGGGAGATTATCAGAATTAAAATAGAAACTATCTTACTATTTTAGCTTCTACTGTGTTGCAGAATTAAAAGTTTAACATAGGACACTATTTCTACTCGGCTTCGTGTATAAATAACCGATACTCCTACACATACACACACACATACACACCAGTATCGTCTACAATCTCCCGGCGAGACGAACGCAAGCGGCGATCAGTGCGGGAATTAGCGCGGCGTTTATACAGTCTCGCGATTAGCAGCGAGTTAATCGCCTAGTTGTGTGTACTGAGCGTCTGCGTTACTGCGTAATCACGACGACGATAGAGCGGTCACCCTACGTACGCGCAGTGCGCATTGTGCGTTCGGACGATGCACGCGGCACCGGCCCGTTAAATCTCTTGGCAGAGGCCGATTTGTTTCCCCACAAGCGCCCCGCACGCGAAGAAAAAATCTCAATTCTCGCAATAGAATAAGGATTGAGATAAGAACTAGTGAACGCGAGAAATAATATCTCCGTTAGAAATAATATCTATCCCGCGACTGGGCACATTCGTGTGAACATTTATCTGCATTGAAACTGCGGTGAAGACAACTAGGAGAAATTGAGCAGAAACCTATCTGAAAATTGTCATAAGACTGATGGATTTTTGTTGCGACAGCACAAAGTTTGCTGTGCCAACAAATTATTTTTTTCCCCGTATATTTACTAGAATTACAAAATACTTATTTTTTATTTAAAAAATTTAGTGAAATTTAAACCTTTCAAACTTAGATTTTTCTGTTCAAAGGGAGTGAACAATTCCTAAAAATAAATTCTGACATTCTCAATATTATGAATTTCCTATTTGTCGCAATTGTCTTAACACATACAAGTAAATGTATACTTATACGAAGGAAATATTATATTGCGTATAGTCATATTTATATTTCTAGTAAATAATTACCAAGAACTGTTGGAATAACTGTTTTATTTACTTGGATCAAATAAATATGATTTGAACGGTAGAACACTTTTTTTCAGTGTATAACCGAGTTTTTGCCTGCACTCCAGGCAACGGAAAATTCACCAAAGAAATTGTTTCCCATTTTGGAAAAAAATCTCAGTTCTTGAAACTGAATAGGGACCGGATGAAAATTCGGTGACAAGAAATTAAGACTCGGCGACAAGAAATGACATCTCCGATTACCGCGACTGAGAACATTCTTGTGAACATTCAGCCGCATTGAAACTTTGCGACAATTGGGACCAGTTAACTGAGAGTAGAAACCTTCTACAGGAATCTGTCTGTTCCCAGAATCGAATTTTCGCCCGTGCCTCAGACGGAAGGGAAAATTCAGTTACACCAACGGAGAATTGTTTCCTTCCGCGCGTGTAAATCGATACGCTCGGGTGCAACTTCGGAGCACCCGGTATATGCGAGATCTCGGTCAACCTGCTATTATAAGAAAATGTCAAAACTGGTAGCCGGTAGATAAGCTCGCGATGCAGGAACTATCGGCAGCGCGTGCGTGCGCGTGTGTATGAAAGGAAGGTCGCGCGCGAGTGTCGTCCGCCCGTTCCTTCCCCCCGCGAGATAATCGGGGTATATCGCGGATAACGATCGGGCTATTATTCATCGATACGTGTCCCGCGTAAAAGAGCAGTGCGCCGCCGAAGCCTCCCCCCCCCCTCATTATCCTTGTCCGCGCTTGCGAATCCCGCTCAGTCTCCGCCGTTGCCGATAATGCCAATGGGCCTGAAAATAGCTCGGCTCGTCACGGCTTAGTGACGGCATCCGCGGGGCCCGTCCGCTCGCCGTTCGTTCGCGGATACTACTTTTGTCCGTCTCCTGGCTGCCCGCGCGAATAATATCGAGACCCACCGTCACGTCGTGGAGACGTACGCGCGATACTCCGGGGGGAATCGCGCGAGCGAAGTGGTCTGAATTATTTTATAATTTCGATCGGCGCGCGCGGGTGGAATGAAGCGAGGAATTTTCCTCCGGTATCGTTGCTGTTGGAAGATACAACGCAGAAGGGAACTTTGCGCGCGGCTTCGCTCGCGGGGTCGGGCCACCGGCGGGTTAATTGGGCGTTTCATAGTGTTTAGGCATTAAAAGGAAAACGGCACACGCCATCCGTCACTGTTGTGCGCGGATATATTCTCGCGCAGCCTCCGTCGTGTGAACGGCCGCGCGTGGGGCATTAAGAGGAGAGAGAGAAAGACTGCAGCGCACAAACCGGTAAACACGGCCGATCAATTATACGACGATTACGAAAGCTCGAGCTATCTTTTCCTTCGCCGACCGGCACTCGATTTTTATTCTCTCGTGTCGGGAGAGTTATATATTTGCCGGGGAGTTATATATTCGCGCGTTTTGCATGTTCTTTCGTTTCGTGGGCGAGTAAAAATCTTGGTAAAGGAAAAGTCTTCGCACGCGCGTTTATACCGACGTGAATAAATGCGGTCTCATTAAGCATGCGCTTATTAATAATGCGCGAGCGTTAAGAGCCTCGACTATTTATCGATAAGAAATGCGACGCACGGCGTGCACGCGCGTTTCACGGCCTCGCTCGAGCGACGACGACGATCGACGTCGTCCGTCCGTCTTTTCCGGCGACGACAACGGCGGCTCGCGCGTTCGCTGATTAATAATTAGGAGAGGTTTATTTAATTTCCTACTCGCCGCCGGGATTATTGCGGCTAATGCGTCCGTCAAGTCTGCTTTAAGTGGCGCGCAGACCGTATCGGCACTAACGCTCCGGTGATTTACCGCTCATAAAGTTTGGGAGGTGCTATTTTCGCCTCCTCCCACTTGCTGCGAGCGAGCAAGACCGACCGGCCGGCCGGCCGCGTAAGTAAGGAGACTGTACACATTTCTTCCATACGCATCTCCACAGCTGCCGCAATTGCCGCACGGGGGGGCCGGGGGGAGAGAGAACAGCAGGGGAGGAGGAGGCCCTCCGGCTCACTTGCTCGACTCTCGAGCTTGACTCGTTGCACTCGGGTCGAGTGTTGAAACCAGTCGAGTGACGTCACGTATAATTACTTCTTTGATTCACTCTCTTTCTCTTGTTCACGGTGCCTCCGGCACCGACGAATTCGTCGGTTCCGATCAGTGACGTGAGACGAACTGCGGGCGCCTACACTGACCGCTGCGGGCTACTTCCGTTCGTCGAGCGCGCACGCCAAGGAATTGATCCAACGTTCAAACAGCTCGTTTCACTTTCGCCTCTGCAACAGATGCTTTGGATCCCGCGTACTTTTAGCTCGCGGAATCAGGTTACGCTTTATCGTTTCGCGCGATATCTATGGTCATTCGGATTAATCGTCTCCTTACGGTCTGATTTTTTGCTCGGCCATTGGCGCACGTTGATTGAAACAAGTGAAGGATTTGGGGAAAAACCGTTTTTATCACACTGATAACGGTTTATCCTGATTATATCGACGTTCTGAAAAGGAAAATTTTGATTTTCGATGTGTGCGCTGAAGTAAAAAATATGGGCTTAAAGGAACATTTAAGTAATTCATGCGGGTCACGCGTCAAGGAACAATGTTGCACACAACGAGCTTAATTCATCCTTGCGCTCGTAGTGCAACTAGCATCTACGCTTGCGTGTGTCTAATTGCTCGCACGAAATTACGATTCTATCCCTCTTTCAAATTCTTCTCCGTTCCTCTTCTCTGTGGTAGATTTTTAATTAAACAGGTGTTAGCGCCGAAGCGCCATCGAATGGTCGTGAAGTTACGCTACTGACATTGCGAATTTGCTCGCTTCCCCCCTTCTCCCTTTCTTATTCTCTTTCTCTCTCTCTCTCTCGCAGCTCCCTGCTTCCCTCCCTCTCTCCCTCTTTTTATTCTGGCTCTTTACCCGCCGTCCCTCCCGCGCTTATCTCGGCGCGGTTAAAAATAGACCCTGTCACGGCCATCGGCGACATTTTAAAAAGCTGAAGCCGAGCAGCGCGCACGAGGGCGAGCGAGCGAACGGCCGAGACACGAACGAGCGAATTAGCGCCTCCGCGAGATCCACGAGCGAGCGAGCGAGCGAGCGATCTCGGCTGGTGGCGCCTCCTCGGAACGCCGTTCCGTCCGCTCGATTCCTTCGTCGCCGATATTCCACCTGTTCCTCGAGAGTCGCCTTTTCTCGTCACTCGGTCGGTACGTCCGTCAAGCTGTTTCGCTAAGAATAGCCAGTGCGCCAGGCGCGTTTCACTCCCCGTACGACCTTTCGTACGCGAGAAAAATGTTAATTAAGTTGCAAAAGGATCCTGTAGATTTCGAGTTGACGGCGAACTAGTGTCGACAAGACGTAGTTTCGTCGATGCACGATCGACACAGGAATTCGGAAATTAGGCAGGTATATACGTGAGTATGCATACGTACAGTTCCTGTCCATATTATTAGACGCACTTTGATTCTTTATTAGAATACAGATTAGTAGAAGAAAAGCTATTAATTTTATGTTTATTCGATTAGAATAATTTTCGGCGTCAAACAGCGCTTTTACCTCTGCAACCTTCTAAGATGTGAAATCACTTGTTTTATCCATAATTTTTGTAAACGATATGATAATATTTTCCATACAAAAATATATTTTTCTAATTAGTGAGAGAGGAACTTGAAGTTTTAAGTCACAGATAAAAGTAAATTTCAATTGACACTCAAAACACGTCTGTACTCGTTATTATCAACAATGAAATTGTTGCGTGTTCATACTTGTTCAAAGTCATTGTAACAGCAAAGTGAAATGACTGATGATCATAAAAAATAAACCTTTTATAGAATAATTATAGAATAATAGTTCCTTAACATAATTCGATCGATAGATGAGCCGTATTATAAAGCTGGCCCTCGGAAGTCAATGAATTATAAAAAATTTAGGTGCGTTTAATAATATGTATCTAATAATAGGGACTGTACATATGGAGATTGCGCGAATTCGTGCTTAATTTATCATCCGCGCATGTCGAATACCGCGCGTCTCTTCCCAACTTTCAAGAGTACACTTGCTCTTTGCGAATGCAACAGATGCAGTTTCAATGCGAGATCGAGTGTATCGGTCCGCTATCGATCTGTCTTCGATTCGACCCCCGGAAGTGCCTAACCTCAACCGGAACTTCGAAGGACGCCGTGTTTTTCTACACGAATTGAGGAGGAACGAGAATGTGTGGCTGCAATATCGAGGGAAAACGGCGAAAAAATGGTTAAGAGGTGCGACACCGCCCACAGTAGGCCGAAACACCTAAATTTGTAGTCAAAGTCCTAAACCGTGGCCGATTCTCAAGTATGAAAATACGTTTTACAAGATCTTGATCAGCACGAAAACCAAATCTGTAAGTCATTTGAAAATGTTGAAAAACGGAAAGAAATTAATAAATTGTAAGATATATTTTAGTGTAGACTCCAACACGTTAAAAATTTATTTGTTAAGTTATTTTTATTAAACCAATACAATTTATAAATTAATAAATATAATTCTATTTATTGGGCGGACATTTAAGATGGGTTACATATCACACATATATATATATAGTCACTACATTAACAAACAATTTGCTGTCCCAGCAAAATTGTTTTATCCGTGCGGAGCGACACTCGATTCGAGGTACGACGCATGCGGATCTCTCGAGAGCGTCGAACCCACGACATTAGATAACGACATTGAACCTTGCGCGTCCACCACAAGGTTTTCGCGCTTATCAACGAGATCAATACAGCGCTACGAAAATAGCCGACGCTCTCGTCATCTGGCGATTCTTATCGGTGAATCGACTCGATAAGGTTAAGCGGGCGCGAATCGCGCCGTGCGATTAACGTTCAGTCCGTGTCTCTCGACCGTACGACGGTACGTGCGCGCACTTCTCCCGGGGTTGTCGTCGTCGGCGACTACCGCCTGCTCTGAGTTTTAGCCGCCGGGAAGCCGCCACGAACGCCAACGACACACTCTTTCTCCCGACAGTTTACTTAATATCTATTCTTACCGCCGTCGGATTCCCTCGCGACGGATATGACGCACGTTCGGCCCCCTCCGGCCGCTTCTTAGACTATACTCGTAAAACCGTAAAGAGTCGGCCGGATATCTTTCCGTACCGCCGTATAACATCGGTGCATCTTATCTTTTTCTACGCGTAAACTTCACGTATCCACATCAACTACGAGTGTTATCTACGCTTAACGAAGTGACTGAACTCTACACGTTCGAGTGTTTACGACCTCGGAAAGTGGTAATGAGAGATAAGCGTAAGAAAAACTCTTCTCTTCCAGAAATATACGTGGGGAAATTGTGTTTATTTGTTGATTGTAACGCGCTCTCTTTCTTATTGATAATGTGCGTTTTAATGTGAGACGTTCGTTCTTCGCGCGAGAGGAAAGACGCGCGACGTCTTCGAGGCCTTGATAAGTAGACGAACGCCGTTTGCGCGCGGCCGTTTCGAGGAGGAGTCCGGGCGGTTTCGTGCGAGTCATTCAACCGGCTAGAAACCATCGGTTGGTGCTCCCGACAATTGAGATTGGCCTGGCATTCCGGCCGGCATGGTCGCGAGATCATCACGGAATTCACATCTGGCAGAAAGAGAGAGAGAGAGAGGTGGCCCGAAACGTCACAACAGTGTAGTCTGTTGTGTATCGATGTTAACTATCTCGCAGATAAGCACCTGTCTTCCGCACGTTACGATCCACATTCCTACGCAAAAAATTTTCCAATCGCGTTTTTATAAAGCGTATTCTAAGTCCCGCATTCACACGTGTCTCGCTCGCCCGCTATTGTATATTTGCGAAGCACTTGGGCGACGCGATTTGCCTCCGTCTTATTTCAAGCGGAATCATCTTACCTCGTTATCGCGATGAACGGGTTGTTTTAGCCCCTTCGTTGCATAATTCATAATCCATCCGGCGCGGAGGAATGCATTTATCCGCTGTTATCGTACCGGCAGACCGGTTACCCGCGAAAACATCAACTTCTCTCTGGAGAAACAATTCTCCGTTGGGGTGACTGGATTTTTCGCGTTGCCTGGAGACCGGACGGAAAACTCGGTTGTAGGAACGTTTCTACTCAACTGCTCTTAGTTGTCTCAACCGAATTTCAACGCATCTGAATGTTCACTAGAATGTTTTCAGTCGTGATGATCAGAGATATCATTTCTTGTCGCCGAATCTTCACTTCTCGCCACCGAATTTTCATCTGATCCCTGTTCATTTGCGGAAACAGATATTTTTCGTATAGAAAAAACAATTTTCCGCTGGTGCAATTGAATTTTTTGTTGCGTGGAGCCCAGACGAAAATTTAGTTGTACACAGAGTTGTACACAATAAATATCTTTACGTTAAATAATATATTTCTTTTGTATTTTTATCCAAACATTACAATGGTCCCAAGCAATAAGTTACTTGAGAGAAATAACACTATGTTAGAAAAATATTAAAGATTTCTTTGTTTCACTGGAACAATGTTTAATATATAATGAAATAAATTTCTTTTTATTGAAATATTGTTTTCACTAAATAAATACTTTTTTTTCTTTAATCAAACAGCATGGTTTATTCTAGTGAAGCAACATTTTTACTGAAACAAAATGATATTTGATATTAAATTATGTTGTTTATATGAAACAAACCCAAGTGAAACACGTATATTAAATTCGAAGACACTTTTTTTCCTGTGTATAAAAGAAAGATTCATATAAAAGGTATCTACTCTCAATGAATTATCCTCAGTCGTTAGTTTTAATGCAGCTGAATGATCACGGTCACGGTAACAGAGATATCATTTCTTGCCGTTGGGTTTTCACCTGGTTCTTATTCACCTGCAAACATGGAATTTTTCTTTCTTACAATATACAATATTCTAAATTCTGCCCGGTCGGTTGTCAGGTTGTGTCACGAGGCGCTCCCATCAGCGCAAAAATACCGAACTGTCGTTGGGGAAAGTTATGCGAGTCCTCGCGGCTAAGGATACCTACGTAAGGATTTCGCGCGAGCGCACGATACGTAGAGAAAAGAGATTGCGAAACGGAAACGCGCGATGGTTCTCGACGAGATTCGGCATACGCGACTTAAATAATTCAAGCGTCCCATAATAGGCTCGACGAGAGACATCGGGGCTTAAGCCCGTCTCATACAATCTCCCGTATGAGCCGCGAGAAATTTCGACACGAGGTTTCGTCGCTCGTTCGCAGCGTAACATTGCGAAAAAAAATAATATTTCACGTGTCGAGCCGGAATTTAAATCGGATGTAAATTCGATACTAAATCTGAATAATTGTATCGCACCGTTATCCTTCGACTTACGCATCGTGCGCCGGCGGCCTTTACGCCGTGCGTTCTTAGGAAAGTAGCTCTGAAAGTGAGGCTAGGCCTCGTCAATCGCGCACGTGTATCTTTCTTGGCGTGGAATAGGCGTTGTCGAGAAGAGAAAGAAAAAAACAGAGAAAAAAGTCCACACCAGTGTCATCGCGGTTCGGCTTGTTACGTCTCTTAATAGCCACGAGTCTCAAAATAGCGAAATTCGCGACTGACAGCTGTACGCTCTCTCGCTGCCCCTTTATCGAACTCGTAACCGTGCAAACGTAACCGCCAGTTCTTGTTAATTTACTCCGCGTTTTACACCGCGTACTTTTGACGCGAACTGTCGTTAAATCGACCGAGTGAACGAGAGATCTCCATGTGTTCGCACAGTAACCGACTAAAGCGACTAGGCGCGTCGGCGATTTTCTCCCACCTTTTTTTTCAGCGTTTCGCAACGCTCTCGTGATTTGCGCCGACGAAATACACAATAGGCATGTCGTCATTCGTTATTCAACAAGGTGCCCGCTCGACGTGCGGCACGCGGCGCGGGCTGAATCCGAGTTTACGCGGGAAGAGCGTGCGTGAATCAGAGCCGACGATCAAAGACAGGATCAACATTGGCCCAACGATCTACGCGCAAGCATGTATTTATCGCGCTCGTAAATCCGGAGGACAGTCTCGGCGCGCGAGATTTACGGAATCGACAGAGTAATCGGCTTGTCGGGAAAGTGATTCCGCAACCTGTTGGCCATAACGCGGGGTTTATTGATGTCTTGGAAGATAAAGGCGCGCGGGATTGTAAATTAGGCATGGGTGAAAAGCGGGTGATTCAGCGAGAACAGCCGGGAATATCAGGACGCGGTACTGTGAACCCGCTGGTTTTTCCTTGTGCTTTCCTCGCGACAAACTAACGCTTTTTCTCCTGACGGTCGTCGCGACATACCAAAGTCAAGGGAGCCGTCAGGGCCGTAACCGGCCGGTTTCGTATGTAGGGCGCATCGGCACACGAGACAAATCGCTCGGGGCATTCGCCGACGCAAAGCAGACTGACAAAACGCACCTACTCGCGCACACCAATGGCGTAGCTGCTCCCGGATGTTCAGCTTTATCCGTCGAAAATAAACTGATTGATTTATAGGTCAAATCGTGGTCAGAAAAAAATTTTTTTTTCATTCAAAACGCGAAGTCGATGTAACTCGCGTACGGAAAAAAATTAATCTTAAATCAGTAACATAGTTGGACAAAGAATCACCTTTTCTTCTCTCCGAAGTGCGATAGTACGTTTCCCGAATATTTTTTCGCGCTGAACATGATGCCGTTGGCAGAATTTGTCTAGCACGTCAGGATTTGGAGTAAATTGGAGTGAAATTGGTAAAAAATATCGTTTTTGGCCATTTTTAATGTTTTTTTCTGCCGTAAAAAAAAATGTTAAAAGTGGCAAAAAACATCATTTTTTAACCCTTTCATTTAAAAATGTTAACGTGCCAAGCAACGGTATCGTGTTCAATACGAGAAAATCTTCGGGAGACGTGCTATCGCTTTTCGGATAGAATTTTGTGTACCACTGTATAATAGATATCCTCATGTATATAAGCGAGAATACTATAACCTTCTTAGAAAATTTTTACTTTTGATTTGGTTGAATTTTATGCAAGTATTATTTTCACTCAATTCAAGACAAAAAATCATCTAAGAATATTATAATATTTTTGCTTATATACATAAGAACATTTACCATTGATTTAAGACCATTCTTTTTCTGTGCGGAAAAATTTACGGGACGGTACCGATTGGAATACGATTTTTCTATTCTCCGTAGCGGAGTAACGTCGACAGAGTCGTTCGAACTCCACTTACGACATTGTCGATGCGCAACAGTAGTAATCTCACGTATTCTCGAAGAGATCGCTACACACGTACATACGGCGTGGTAATCGGCCGCGCGCGTCGATCGGAGGGCCAAAATGATCGGTGAAAGGAGGGAGCGAGAGACCATTTTTTTAATTGGCTGCCAAGGCGACCTCGTGGAGGCGGTGACGGCGGGAGTATGCGCGCTTCGAGGAAGCCGCAAGTCGCGATTAAAACGTAAAAATAGCCGGTCCGCGTACTATACGATCGTTAGTCGTTGCTGTCCTACACGCAAACTCGGAGCAGCGGCCTTCTGCCTCGTGGCGCGCGTGGTCCTCCTCCTCGTGGATCTCTCTTTGCTGATTGATCAGTTCGATCGTGTCACTTTTGAGCATCGGTTCGCGCAGTTTTTCTAGTGCCGCGTGATCGCTCTAAATTTGACCTTTAACTCGAGAAATCGAGATCGTCGTGAGTTTTGGTGAGTTCGGAGTTTGATGCTGCGGACGCATCTCAAGTTATCGCCGTGCTTATTCGCGAAAAGTGAAAACTTGACGATCGACATAAGATCTTTTTTTCGCGAATTATCATCATCATCATCATCATTATCATCATCATCATCATCATCATCATCATTATCATCATCATCATCATCATTAAGGACTGAACTCGACGGAAACCGTGCCGGCCGCAGTTTCTGTTCAGTGTCGAAGTGTTCTCTCGCTAATGAGAGACCGTTATTGAATGTTAACATGAAACTTGCGATTTTTTTACGAGCTACTCTGTGTCGAAAAGGGAAATTAATATTAAGGCTTAACATCGTCGATCTTTAAATCGTAGCTTCGACGTTTCGTGGGATTTTTCCTTCGCTGATAAACGTCCACGCGATCGCTTCTTTTTTCCTCTCGATTTGGTTGATATAACATATAGACGGTTGCGGGAGATATGCTAGTCAGTTGATGCTGATCGTTCTCGTCGGGCGTCGTGCGCGATGCTGTAGATCAATGGTTTGATTAAAACAGATTGAACGAGGTGCTGTTGATAGTCTGCTCCGAATTGAGCAATGTTTAATAAAGTATCAAAAAGACGGCGGAGATTCTGTGTGAGAGCGTGTGCTTATAATAAACTAGCGATACCAGTGTACATACTCACGCAATTTATATCACGTCTTCCATTCTTTTCAATAGTTTTTGACTTCGCTTGTGCGACTCCTTCGCAATGATTCGGCAAATGAGAAAACAATCGCGGGACATGCGAGTGGAATTAGTGCTCGTCATTTTGAAACGTTACGTTAGCGATATAGATTGCCTTGATTGAAGCAAATTGATCGTAAAAGCGAATATTTGCTTCTAGATATCCCCTCTCTCTTGTTTTTTTTTTTAATTTTATTACTACGCAACCAACTCCGTCGGCAATTTTGTATACATTCGTTATATAGGATCGATTGTCAACTTGAGAGAAAAAAAGAGAGAGAGAGAGAGAGAGAGAGAGAGATTACAAGGAAAATACAATTCCGTGTAACTGAATTTTCTGCTGCATGGAGAAAATGTCGTAGTAAAAATTGCCACGAAATTTTATAATGTTGGACCATACCGAAATTATGACTGAAATCATGATGTGTGTTATAATCTTTATATATATGATATATAAAGATTACATATCATAATTTCAGTTACAATTCCGGTATTGTCCAACATTACAAAATTTAGTGGCAATTTTATCACAAATTTTTCTCCGTGCCGTGGATTCAGACGAAAACTCGATTGTAGGAACAGAAAGATTCCCGTAGGAGGTTTCTATTCGGCCAATTGCTCTCACTTGTCGCGACCGAGTTTTAGTGTGGCTGGAATATTCACACGAATGTTCTCAGTCGCGGTAACAGAGGCATCATTTCTCGTCACCGAGTTTTCATCTGGCCCCTATTCAATCGCAGAAACTATAATTATTTTTTCCTTGCGGTAACAGAGTATTATTTCCCGTCACCGAGTCTTCATTTGGTCTCTAATCAGTTGCGGGAATCGAAGTTTTTTTCTGCGTATGTGAAATATTTCAATTTCTGAAACATGTAATTGCCGGTGTTTGGTCGCACTTCTTCGGTCTGAATTTATTTTCAGATTAACGTTATATTGAATCGTCGTGTTTCTTCGTGAAAAAAAAATGCAGAAAGTGTCGAAGATAATAATAAAAATATTTCCTCTCAATCAGCACGATCACAAACACGCGATATATATAGTGTCGTACTCCCGACAACGTATCGTCGAATGATTATTCACGTGGAGTTTTTTGCAAGCCGCGTTCGTCGTTAATCATTAAGTCTGTCGTTAGACGCACGAACCGTCGCCGATCGTGATATCAGTAGACGATCGTCTCGTCCGTCACGAATAATTATGCGAGAGCACCTCTTATCCGCGATTACGCGATGTGGTTTATACCTCTCTCGATTAACAGCTGTTACTTCGGAGATGTTTCTCTCAGAAGATGCGCTTCTTGTTGCCTTCCTCTGAGAAGGCCCATTCGTGTCCAGCTTCTTATGTAACCGGCTTGTTTCTAACTTTGGCTTATTACCGAAGAAGTAAATATATCTTCCGCTGGCTTTTGGAATCGTCCCCGACGACGTTCGACAGAGGCTCGAATTTCGCGCGTTTGATCTTTCTTCTGTCTATTAATACTCGCGACGTTGCGAATTGTATTGAAAGTACCTCAACGTCGTGCTAAAAGTATCGAATTGTATCTCAACGTCGCGCTAATTTCCCTCCCGAAGTGCTCCGTGTGTTCTCTCGGCCTTGTCGCGTTTTCCAAAAATTAATTCTAAGAGAGAACTCACGTCTCTCTCTCTCTCTCTCTCTCTCTCGAGCGTTATCAGAGCGTTCATCAGCATCTAAAGCAGACGTAACGGTGCGGCAAGATTTCGACAAGAATGAAATCTCTAGCTCGGCCCCTCTCCGCTTCAAAGTTAATCGCCCGTCCGATAATAACTGATCGTTAACGCGACACACACACACACACACACACAACGACGCGCGCGGGGGGTAAACGAAGAAATTATTATGCTCTTGACGAGCACGCAATTGTCACTCCGTGACACGTAAGCCGTAAGACCAGCCCGAGTGCTCATGCGAGTATGATTAATACTGACTGACAGTGCCGCTATTCGACGATGGCTCCATCGGGGAACGAAAGTGCAGCGTGACATCATCGCCGTCGTCCTCGCCGTCTTGATCGTGTCCTCATAGCACGCACGAGATCGCGTGCGCGACATTTGTCGAAGAGTGTCCCTCCACGAAATTCGCGCGGCTCGAGAGCCAGGGGAATGGATTCGATACGTGACCTCAAGAGGCTCCTGTACGAGCGGACGGAGGCGTTGCGACGTCGCGACGAGACCATCGAGGTGCTCGAGCGGGCGCTCGAGGAACGCGACGCCCTGATCTGCTACCTTCAGAAGGAGGTCGAGAGGTTCCGGCAAATCGTCGATCAGAGCTTGGCCGCCGGCTCCGCCGGCGCGAATCAGAGATCGAAACGGCAGGCGATATCGGCGGAACCGCTGCCCCTGCGAAGCGACGCGAAACCGGTGGTGAAGTTTGCCAAGACGCAAAGATTAGATGATGATGATGATGTGCCTTGGATGTGTTCTCGCGTTTGGCTCTTTTCGTTGTCCGTTTTCTTTCATTCTCGATTCGGCTCTCTTCTGAACTGAACCCCTCTCCCCCCTTCCCAACAGCAATTTTGTTTATTTCATTTTTAGTTATTTTCGTTGTCGCACACTGAGAAAAATTTCCGTCGGACGAACCGATCAAATGGTGTATCCGATTGTTATTTTTATCATTCGATTAAGTAATGGACACTTATCTGATGAAATATCCGATGAAATTACCGATGAAACCTAATCGAAAAATTAGTCGTTTTTCGTATATCCGTTGTAATTTTCATCGCATAAAGACACGACTTGATCGGACATCGCACTTGATCGGATATATCCGTTTGTTATTTTTTAATTGGATTATCCGACCAGACATGATTGGACATTTTTTTCATTGCACGTGTCAGGCTGTGCTCGCATATACACTACTACTACTAGAGATCTACACAGAAAAAAAGTGCTAGATTTGAAATAAATAATTATTCATTGGCATATTTTTACTTTCATTAAACAAATTTTATTTGGATCGAGTATTTTATTTGAAATTAATATAATCGGAAAATATTTTACTTTAATCAAGTAAATATTAATTTAATCCAAGTGTGCCAAGAAGTATTGGAATAATTATTTACTTGAATCTAGCACTTTTTTCTGCGTATAGTTCGTGTTATGTATATTATAGATTTTCAGTACTAGCAGTGAACATACGAACACAGCCTCAGTGGGAGCGATTGATTTCGATTGACGATTCGATTTAACTTTTTTTTTTACATTTGATAGACAGATAAGTTCAAGAGAGGCTATAGAAGAAAATATGTTTATTGTGATATAAGTGAATTTACGTATGATTCACGGATAAAATTGAACAAAGTATACAGTACCGTTAAGAAAAATAATAAGCAACGAATCGAAAGTTCGAAGATTCGTCGTACGCTATAAACTAACGGCTATTTCATTTAAATTGCCGCAACTCGAGCAATACGATGTCGGCAATATATAATCAGGAATCGGACTTAAATCCCATAATGTTGATGCGGTCGTTAATGGTAGAGCGAGTCTAATTAAGGTATTTTTCTTTCTCTCACTGGGAGCGGTAACTGCGCATGAATGATTTTATGGCTGTAAACGGAATTTGATTATAAATATATTCGAGAAGATATTAATGTTAGCATACTCTGTAAGAAAAAAAACCCAACTATGAGCGTGAAAATCTCCCGGAAGCATGTTATTATTTTACGCAATATGTTATAATTATCTTTTTTTTACCTCGATAATTTCACGTTCGTTTCAGTTCCGGGAGTCTAGCCTATTATATTTATTAATCATTTGCTGTTGTTAGAAATGTCACTTTTTTAGCACGCAGAAGAGAAGTAGAGACTTAACGGGATCCTCGTTTGTTTCAAGGTCTCGTGAATTGATCAAGGCTGCTATACTGGACAATGACTTCATGAAAAATCTGGAACGCACGCAGATCCGGGAGATCGTCGATTGCATGCACCCCGTAACGTTTCCGGCTGGCTCGGTAATCATAAAGGAAGGCGATGTCGGGTCTACTGTCTTCGTTATGGAGGGTGAGCAAACGCATTTCACATACCAGATAGAATAATTTCGTCGGAGAGATTCGTAAAGCATCGTAAATCACGTTCCGAGTGGTAAATAAACATTGCGAGCCTAAAAAGAACACGCGACTTAAAAATAAAAAAAATATTACTCTTTACACATTCAACTGTTCATTTTTGAAATCTTTTATCGATACATTCGTGATTCGCACGACTAAAATCGCGGAAGGATAATCCCAATAATTTCCTCATTAGACGAAATGACGTTAATGGCGAGCTTAAATAAGACTCAGTGGCAATTGACGGCATAAACGGAACGGAGATAACTCGCGTTCGTGCAAAATATGCTTCTCGCCCATTTTTCATTGCATAAGCGATAATACGCACAATTATTCCGCAAAATGGAAACGAATACACGAGAACACTGTTCGTCTCGATTTGTTTACGTCTTTATGCTGGCACCGCACTGAAATCAAATTTATGTAAAGGCAATCACGCTCAGCCGGTTGCTCCAATATGAGAATCTCCTTTCCTGCCGGAACTTGATTTCTGCCAGACAAAGCATCGCCTCGATGTTATTTCGTAATGAACGGCGTGTCGGGGTTTTACTTTCACGGAAAAACGCGATGCTCGCGTCGCTTCTCTACGGCTGATCCGATTATTAGTGTTATCACTCATCCGTGTCGTGTCACGTAACCGAACGGTGGCCCGCACGTTCTTCGCCGTTGCGCGCTCTGTGTGCACAATGCATTATGCGTATCATGCACGTTAACATTGCTCAGCGCTGCGAAGGAATCACGAGAGAATCTTCGCCGTGGTATTTATTGTGATATGAGAAGAAACGAAACGAACGTCGTTAAAAATCAATCTTAAAAAATCGATAAATTTTTAATGTTTTAACTGAAGGAGATTGCTAGGCTCAGTGTCGTATTTTCAGCGGCGCATCAAGGGGGAGCCATTCATAAATTTGGTATTTAATGAGCAAAATTATGTTCTTATATATTTATTTCATTATGTCTAAATAATAAATGTTAATTTTTGGAATAAAATTGAAGTAAATATATGCGCATAATATTACAAATACGAAAGTATTATTGTTATTTTTGCATATATATATGTATTTCGAATATTATTCTAAGTTGTGAACTTTACACTGCTACATTTTTGAGACAAAATAGTCAATAATTTTGAAATTTATGTATAATGTGTGTGTACTAGTTTTTAATATCATAGTAGTTTTTCCACAAAATTTTTTTTTTTAGTTTAGAGTATATTAAAAATAGAAGCTAAAAAAAGCAAGGTAATATAAAAAAATGTCAACTTTATTTACAAATATTTCAGTTCTCGAATGGTCAATCTTTTTCTAATTGCACGAGCAGTTGGATAATATTCCAATGTACGCTCGGTATAAATTTCATTGAATTTTTATGAGAAATTCATTTCACCTTATAACCCACTTAAATTATCGTTGGTTAACTTAATCAGTCACAACGCACACGTATTCGAACACTCAAAAGCGAGACTCGTGTTCAGTCGAAATTTGCCAAAGAAACAGAAATGCATTGTCGCAAAATAGGGAATCAGGATCTGGTGCCGATGAAAAATATCAAGTATCGATGTATCCCGGCAAAAAAGTGTGATCTGCGTGAGGTGCTATTTTTTTATTCTCGCGGAGAGAAATCCTTTTAGATCAATATTATCTTTCTCTAGCGCGGTGAAAGGTCTTTATCTTCCTCGGTTTCCTCACACCTCTCGTTCCGCGGTAAAGCAGTTAACAGGATCTCGTCGTTAAATTCGGTGTCGCGGTCTCCGTCGCAAAGAGACGCCGCTGCCCCCTCGCCCGTGGGCGAGCTGCGGGGGCGAGAATGGCGAGAATTGAGAACCGCTGTCCTTTCTCTCACGAGTCGCGACCGAACTATGGTGGGGACTCCCGCGTCTCGTCGAGGGAAGGGGAGTTTCTCGTGGTGCTGTTCGCCGCTCACGGGCATACTTTTCACCAGTCGCGAACGCTGTCAGTGAGCGTCAGTCGCGACGCGGAGGCTCGTGACCGCTCGGTGCCCTCCTTCGGCAGGACCTCTTGCAGGATCTCGCGCCTGGAAGGCACGTCGTTCGCGACGACGCCTACGCGAAGTGGCGAATCGATCTGTCGAATCTTCGTTCGTTCGTTCTCTCACGAAGAAGAAAGAGAGTCCTTTCGCGAAAGCAGCCAGGATTCATCGGGGATCATCGATCGACTCGCGATCGTAGGGTCCCGGCGTTTTTTTCGCATCTTCGCTGAAGGATTCGCACGTCGCGCCGATTCACGTCGTTCCTGAGAAACGAAAAAGGATCGTACGGGAGAGAGAGAGAGAGAACGACACTCGACGGAAGTGCATCCTGCGTACAACTCGCGAGAGGTTCTCGCGCGCGGGATTCGCGATCGACAACGCATTTGGCTGGTGTTGGCGATGGCAAGGTTTCCCGCGCGGCTTTCCGCGACGTACCAAAACCGTCAGCGACCGGACGACGGGAGTCGCGAGTGAACTGCGGTGAACGCCAGTTCGATCGAACTTCCTCATCCGAGAACGGCAACGAGATCGATTCGGCTTCTCTTCAACTCGTCCGTCCTCTTCCTCCCCGCGACAAATCCGGAGGAACACTCATGGAGAAGACGAGCGGCTCCGGCTTCCGCACTCGATGATAATCGAAGACAAGTGACGGACTCTCCGACGCGCAGAGAGGTAGTCGATCATCTTCTTGGACCGCTGCCAGTTTCAGCGTCCACGACGATGCCTCTGGCCTCGGCCGGAGCTTCCCGCACCGACCGGCTGTCATCCGCGGCACTCCATCCTCGGGAACATTCCCGCATGTCGCATTAACGCTCCGCAAACTCAGCAGGCTCGCTCGCGACAGACGAGACCGCGAGCGTGCGAAGTGAGCGAGTCGGGGAAGATGCGCTCGACCGCGCGGAAACACCGTCAGACGACGTCCCGTCGCACCGGATGAAAGCTTCGTCGGCATTATCGCCGTGCACGGCGATCGGCCTTTGACCTTTGCGCGCGCCGAGTAGTTCGCGGACCACGGGGAAAAAGTCCCGGGCGAAAGTCTCGAGCTGAGCTAAGAAAACGGGGTCGACCTCTCTTTCTCTCGCTCTTTCTTCCTCTATTCCTCTCTTCCGACCCGCCCAAGTCGCGCGCTCGGGGTCATGAAGGTCCGAAGTTATCCCGGCCGGGCGGTCTTGGAGGACCCGGAACTCCTCCTGGACCCGGATGCGACGCGCGGCAGGGCGATGGAGCTGCTCTACGAAGCCAGCTGGCGAGAGTGCGGTGTCAATTGGGCCAACAACAACAGTAAGGCCAGCAACGGACTCAGAGCTGCCTCCAGGCAACAAGAGGACGAGACCTTCCGGCGGCCGTACGCCGACATGATGTCGCAGCTAGTGACCGAGCTGGAGGAACGTCCGACTGGACCGTCCACGACGAGGGAGAACGTGCGGTCCAGGGGATCCAGCAGTACCGGCACCACCGACAGCGACTGCTCGGACGTGAACCAGCCGACGAGCGGCAACGCTCAGGGGGGCTTCCTCATTCCGAGGCCGCGACTGATCGTGCCGGTTCACACCTACGCGAGGAGAAGGCGCACCGGCGCGCCGCAGCCTATAAAGAGACGCCAAATACGCGAAGGTATATATCGCGCGCGCGCGGATGTCGGGATCCGGCTTGATTTTTCTGTTCTTCTCTCGAAGAACAAGAAGGAGAAGGGAACGAGAACGGTTTTATGCTCGGCATGATTTTTGTAAGCCTGCTCTCCGTTTATGGGGTGAGCGAAGAATCGCGCGAAAATTTCGATTGAACACTCTTGTCTCGTCGCAGTGTTTGAATACTTGCTGTTGATCATACGCACCGAGAAAAATGTTTCCTTGGATTTAGTATACGCGTTTGTTTGACTTGGGTTTGTTTAATGTAAATGACAATTTAATATCAAATATCATTTTGTTTGAATGAAAATGTTCATTCATTGTTGTTTCATTAGAATAAGCTATGTTGCTTGATGGGAAAAACAATATTATTTAGAGAAAATAACATTTCATTTTCAATAAAAAAATTTATATCCTTGTATATTGAATATTGTTCTAAAAACAAAGAATTTCTTTAATATTTTTCTGACGTAGTGTCACTTCTCTCAAATAATTAATCGCTTGGGACAACTATTATAATATTTTGAATGATAAAGATATAAAAGAAATATGTTATTTGATGTAAAGATATTCATCATATGTATTTATTCGCTATTACAAAGATATTTATTGGGCATATCGAATCAGATTTGCGTGCGTGCGATTTTGTAATTTATAATTTTTATTTTCGCATTCACGTTTTATTTCGATATAAATTCGGTTGGATGGCCTGTACATTCAGGCCCGTATTTGGGACACGCTTTTAACGATATTAGCGCGTTAACAAGTTAATTTATTAGTAGTTCTAAGTAGATATTTTGCTATAAAAACGCGTAATCATCGGTTTCTCCTAATAGAGCATTGTTATTATCGTGTTTACAATACAAGCGATATTGAGAATGTTCATATCTCTTAACTTGTTAGCGCGCTAACATTGTAAACGCGTTTTGAATACGTTCTGAACGGGCCTTAATGTTGTTTCAATTATTATGTCGCCTTCTTGATATTAATCTTGTTCATGCTTTTCAAATTGTGTTTATACCACTGTTTATATCACTGAAGAAGGTCTAAGATGGCTAAAATGTTTGGTTTTTATTTTGTACACGCTGAGAGAAAGATTTCTTCGAATTTAATAAATTTTATTGCGTCCAAACAAATTTCATCATTGGCATGCTTCAGAGAAACTAATGTTTCGATTAATAAGTACGATTATTAGACTTTTCAACGAATGTGTATTTTTATAAAAAAGAAAAATTTATTTGAAACGAAAGATAATTTCGTATAAAGAAATTATTTGTTTCATTTTATACATTTATTGTAATCAAATAATATTTTATTTGGTTACAAGATATTACTTCAAATAATAGCGTTTTTTCTGTTAAATAATAGAGTTTCCTTGAATGAGACAATAAAATTTTTATTCAAACAAATAATATTTCGTATATGTTGTTTCTATGAAACAAATTTTAGTCAAATAAATAGAAATATTAAATCTAAAGAAACCTTTTTCTCTGTGTATATTGACTAAAGATAAATATAATGGCACTAAGATAACCGTGTTCTGCCTTTTTATGACTATATATTCGAAAGTTAGGTTTATTAACAAGTTGGTTTCAACTAAAGAAATCCGATCAAATCCAAATAAACCCTTTTCTCTGTGCGGTGCAAAGAAGGTACAAATTGAAATTTGAAATCGAATCGTAGGTCTCTTCAGAAAAGAGGCTTAAGTCTATAATGCGGTCGCAGGGTCGTGTAGTCGCAGTCGCTCGGTCCACTTCCAATGCCAGCGACAGATTGATCGTAGCCACTGGAATTGGAAGTGAGCCGACTCGAGCGAGCTATACGACTACACGACCCTGCGACTGCATATTGTAGTCGAGGCTTCGGATAAAACGGAGTACATGAATGGGGGCCGTTCGAGGGAGAGTTGCTCGAGAACAATGCCTGATTATTTGTAATTTATATCTACTTACGTTTGAACCATTATCATACACACACCCACGCACCAGTTACGATTGTTACAAAAGAAGCACGTTGACTTGGCAGCGACTTCCGTTTCAACGTAACGGACGTATCGGAGATCGGTCGGTCCTCGAAAGATGTCTGGACGCCGAGACGGAGGAAGAGAAAGTACGCGATTTCCGAGACACTCCGTACATGCCGGTCGCCGGATGTAGTTATTCCTCGCAATTAAATATGTATGTGACACGCTCATTTATGCAATTTTATTATTCGACGCACGAGGAACGCAACGCAAAGTCGATTACACGCGCGTGTCATCTGCGATTTCCTACGACACGCGAGGAGAACAAAGGAATTTTCGGCGGCTCCTCTCGGCTGTCGCGCGTCAAGTCGACCTCGATATCGTATTTTTTAGAGCGCGGAACCGGATTATCTCTCGCGAAATACGCGGCTCTTCTCTGTTCCGCCGCTGCTCGTGAAAAGCGATATCATCGCTTCGCTCGGCTCGTTCACGCTGCGATTGCGCTCGCGATTTTGCCGCGCGACATGTCTTAGTTGCACAACGCGGATACCGCGAGCTTTTCTGCACTTGGCGCACACTTTTAAACCGCGCGTGTGCGCGTTTTAACGTTTCGCGATTTATCTCGCGCCCACTCACCTCGCACACCGTGAAATCGTTCCACAAATTAACGATGCACAGCGCGTGAATAATGCACGAATGTTCAACATTCTTGGCATTCGTAGCGAAACGTTCGCTCTCCACGAAAGCACCGGGTCGATTTTATGCGCATGTATTTTCTCTCTCTCTCTCTCTTTCTCTCTCCCTCCGAGGAGATCTGTGTTTTCAAAGTGGACGTTCGCGCGCGATATAATTGCGAGGAGCTTATTTAGACTTTATAATGCAGTCAATTTTGCACGCAAAATGCAAAAGCGCGCGTTTGGAACTTTCTAAACACACAATTTCGCGCTCGTCCACGAAACTCCACGCTTGTTACGTTTAAGCTGTGTATTATCGATCTAATTCGCCGGAGAGATAAATTACGCTGACTTCGGCGGCAATTTTCTTCATAGATTTAGCCATGCCGCATTCATGGGCGTCCATCGACGTGCGCCTATCATTCACGAGCGTCGATTTACGGCGCCGGTGCGCCAATAGAGAAAGTCGCTGTTGACGTCGGACGTCGGGAATAATGGAAAGCCAAGCTGGTCATCGTCGTTTTATCGCCGTCTACCGTCACTACGAACATGCTGAGATCGCGTTCATCACGACTCGTATTTCGCTTAATCGTCGCCGGATAAAAATCGACCGATGACACTGTTTGAATTTTCGCGAAGCTTTTTGACTCACCTCTCCTTCTCGCAGGGCGCTCGAGAAATCTCTTGATTTTTCCGTTGCTACCGGCACAGATGCTTATCTTAGCGCGACTCTTTGAACGAGATAAAAAATATTTGCATCACACACATACACACACACACACACATTTTATGCGCGCATACCGCTAGACGCTCCGTCTACGTACGTTGAATCGTTCGCGAGAAATCGCTCGTTGAAAGTGGATTCGCCTTTCGGCGAGTGACAAAGTTACTCCGATAAATCGCGAACCACGCGAACACACATTGCGAGTCATCTTCGTCGAGAAAAAGTTATCTCGCGGAAATTAATATTTCTGAAGATGTATGATTTGCACGAAACTACTGCCAAGTGGACAGTCCGAGGACGGAGATTGATTGAAAGAGAGATGTTTGCGCTGATGCGAAATTTCTCTCTGCCTGACGCAAACCGGTCTCTTCAAACTTTTCTTTCATCTTACTTCTCTCTCTTTTTCTCTCTCTCTCTCTCTTTCTCTCTCACACATTTTGCTTTCTAACGCCCCAAGTATTCGGACGTGGGAGAATTCCGCAGAAATGCCGTCTGAAAGTCGCGATAGCTGTCACGTGCGGAAATCCTCCCGTCGTCGAATTCGCGCGTTTTTGCGGCAACTTGATCGGTGCGTTTACGAAACAATCGGCGAAAGACGATTCTAATCAGCCACTTTCACCATAATCTATCTGAGCGCGCAATATGGCAGCGATCGCTGGTTCACCGGAGAATCGCGCTACACGAACGGTCTTTATTACGCAATAAATCGTCGCGCTTTAACTATGCCCCGTGTGAAACAAATCGATGATCGAAATTAATCGATAATCAATATCTCATGAGCGCGACGGCAGGTTCTCGCTGGAAATGATTCCGATTTCGCAACGTCGAGTCGGCGCGAATTTTAATAAAAAATCATCTCCACGATATTATGCAAATAATCTCGCGCGATCGCGAGATTGTTCTTACATTATTACCATCATGTGCGAAATTATTCAAGCGCGACCTTTTCCGCAGAGCCATTATTTTTACGTTACGCGACTCGCTAATTACGGCACAAGATCGCGTAGATCCCGCGATTTATTTTTACCAGCAGATCAGCGTCATCGTGACTCTCGTGATGCACTGTATAACGATCATGGGAACGTGTCTGAGAGCTAGCAAGCAAGAGCGAGCGCATCCGAGAACAACCGTGCCGAACGCGGCGCCGTTCGACGCTAATTAAAATTATAATTGTCAATGAATTGCAGCGACGTACTGTCGCGCAGTCCACGTGTGCGTGTGGTACGTGGCGGGCATCCTAACCGCGGGAGAGCGAATTTTCTGTATCGAGCCCGCCCGTGAACTTTTTCTCCGGCAGTAGAACCGATTTTAACATATTGATAATTATTATATTTCACATGTTAATTAATTTAATACTTTGGCATTTTTCATTTCGGAAATGATAACGTGCGTTATTTGCGTCTACACAATTAATTTACCAAACTCGTTCGGCTCGCTCGCGATTATCCGAAGTGCAGGGTGAAGGAATGCGAAGTGGAAAAAAATTCGACACTCACCGATAGTGTACCGGTGTTCGAATGTTTAACAACCGGCTGCCGCCGCTGGTCGATTTCCGCAATCGCCAGCGACTCCGACTCGACATCCTGTTTCGCGCGCGCCTTTTACGCAAAAACCGTGACTCCACTCGCGGTTTAAAAGCAACAATGAGGTAATCGGCGGTTCGCAGCCGCCGGTTCCGAGGGGTTTCGGGTTGATGATGACGTTCGTGGCGACCCTCGTGACAGTGCACGGTGACAGAGCTCTTTATTTCTTTGCCGAGGCGCTAAAGCCGCAGGTACTGAGCGCCGATACCTCGGGAGACTCGTTTCACGAACTCTCGCTGGAAAAGTGCCGTCGCGAAGGTCAACCGGCGAAAGTGGACGACACCGAGAGAGCATTCTCGCTTCGAAAACTGCAACGTTGCTATGCGAACTAATCGAACTCTAATCCGAAATTACATCCGGTAACGGCAATATAAAATATCCCGATTTTTCGAGCGATCGTCCAAAATCGATTTGTCTCGAAAAAAAAAAAACTGCCGAGTGAACATTTTTTCTTGCTCGTCGCGATCGCCCTTTAACGTGATCTACAATTGACAGTAGGAGAGTGTTTATACGGAAGGAAGAGTAAGAAATTAATCGTAGTCGATTATTCTTCTTACATTCGAATATGATTGGTCAATTTCTTATTCTTACTTCTTGAACTTCTTGAACATACTCCTACTGCTCATTGTAGACTACGATTTTCACGCTCCAACGAAACGCGAGCTACCGAAGCAAGCAAGCAAGCAAGTAAGCATGGCAGCAAGTCGGCAGGCAAGCAAGCAAGCAAGCAGGAGTTTGGTCACGCCGGTTTTGAGTAAAACCTCGAGGGGATATCGTGTGCGAAGCGTAAACTCTTTGTCCTGTTATGTCGTCATGCTAGGCCTTCCATCGCTTGTTATATATATATATATATATATATATATATATATATA
>NW_014554754.1:370715-502514 GCF_001313825.1 Dinoponera quadriceps | reverse complement strand
ATATATATATATATATATATATATATATATATATATATATATATACGTACATGCATGTGTGTGCACACATATGAGTCTCGTGGGTATGTTCAGCGGCTCTCGGTGCGCGAGCGAATCGAGTAACCGGGGAACCAGTACCGGTGCAGTAAGCACGGATTCCTACCGGACGGACCCCGACGAGGATTCCTCTGTTCTCCGTCCCTTTCTCCTTCTTCTCTCTACCTTTCTCCGCGTCTTCCCGTCTCTTTCTCTTCCGTGAGGCCTGTCAGTGTCAGGTATATTGGCTGGAGCCTCTTTGTTCTCTCGTTGAAGGCATCAACGATCGCGAACGTCATGTGTTGGACGCTTCGCACGGCTCGGAGGCCGTGACTGCGAAATATGGAAATCGATACTTCGCAAAAATACGGAACCCACACGAGAGCGTCACGCAGGTTACGATGCGGGATCACGAGTGCACGTATCCTCCTGCACCGTCTCCTTTCTGCGAGTCGCTCTTCTTTCCGCGCGAATTTCTTCGCGACGCGTCCGTGAGCAAACTGCAAATTCGCGAAACCGACGATTTTCGCGACGTCGATTGAGTCCCGAACAGTTGGAACCATTTTTCACCTTGAAAGTACGATCATTTTCCGCGGGCAAATCTGAAGAACGAAAACGAGATAATTATTTATTAATTAATATTTATTAATATATTATTATTTAGTTATTAATATTTGATAATACGATTGTTAGTACGAATGTTATGAATTATTTATTCTAAACTTCTTAACCCGGAAGTAGTCGCTTTATTTTTTTTTTATGCAAACGATCATCTCAGGTCATTTAGATTCTAATTTAAAAGCTGCTGTTGTTGACAAAATATAACATATTATCCATTGCTCTATGGTTTACTATTATTTGAGGATATTATAAATATAGATTTATTCGCTACTATTTGAAAAAAATGAGGAGAAACCAAAAAATTATTTAAGAAATTATTTAAGAAATGGAATAAACACATCAAGTGTTTTATTATGTATAGTGTAGCAGTATTTTCAATGAAGAAGATAATTGTTTTAAAAAACGCTATTGTCTATTTTCGATGGGAAAAGATAAAAGTTCGTAAGGAATAATTATTAAAAAAGATTGAAAATATATTAAATATATCAAATAACATTCATTTTATAAAAATGTAAAGTAACTAAATCGCGGTGATATAGAATTACTAATATTGATTCAGGATTATAAAAAATTATTTATTTTTATATTACTTTATTGTATTATATAAATGCGTAGCATAACAAATATTTTTGAACAAGAAAAATTATAAATTTTTAAGAATGTAGATATTTTTCACGGTTAACGTTAATTAAAAATGTAATTTAAAATATTAATTTTATTTATAATAAATGTTAATGTTAACTACATATATTAATTATAAACAATAAATATAAATATTAGATATTTAATAATTGCAGCTCTGCCTATTTTTCTGGACACTTTTATCGATCAGTGTCAGATATAATGTAAATGTTGCTTAATGTTTACCCTAGTATGGGTACATATAACTCCATTCAAACTTATTATTATCTTGTATTTACAATACGAACTCTTGCTATACTTGACTAATTTTGTAACGTAAACGATCACCTGAGGGTCATTTTATACCTCAACGAGTTTTTACAGGCTTATACTATAAACAAGACACAGCCAATTCTTGTTGCACAGATTAGGTCTCTAAATGTCCAAATGAAAGGTAGGTATTGGTTATGAAATGACCCTAGGTGACTATTTCCGGGTTAATGTCCTCGTTTTTACAGCCGATTGTAGTCGATAATCAGATGATGATCGATCCGTAAAAAAGACGTGACGTTTACATCGACTAATCTCGCGATTAACGGACACCCGAGACGAACGGAACTGCGGCTTATACAACGTATGTACATATTACAACGACGACGCGACATCGAGCGTTCGCTAAAACAAACGGCGCGCACAATCGGTTGTTTTGGCGAAACGATATGACGTTGATGACACATCAGAAACATCCGCGAGAGTTTTGACACGAACCAAACGTGGAATCGCACCAAATAATCAACGTCATCGTCGTCGTTTGATTTTCTTCGCGAGACGCGTCAGAGAACGCGATGAAAAGAAGACGAATGAAGGACAATTCTCACGATTTTCGCGAGTTACGTCGTCATTATTATTATTCGCGCTATGATCGCGTTGGTGCGCGAGTGTTCGCGTGTACACGCGAGTTACTCGCGATGATCAACGGACGTGGTTGTGCGGATCGAAAAGAAGAACGCAAGTCGCAATGATTTGCGCAATTCGCCGACACTTGACTCGGACTTGTTCGGTTCAAAACGCTTACTCAGACTTCCCCCACCGTTCCATTCCCAGCAGCTCCGCTCAATAAAGATTCCCGCGCGCGCATCTTGCGCGAAGCGCTTACGATGCTCCTACGAACGATACGTGACATTAACGAGAAGATTAACGATTCACCGATTCATTCCGCCCTTTTTTTCAACTTGGTCTCTTGCGACGCGAAGGAAACGACGAGCTTGAAGCTTGGTCTACAATGTGCGTCTTTGCGTCTTGTTTCCTTACTTCTGCTTTTTGTTTCTCGTCTTCTTGCCGCCTAAAGTCAAGTAATGTCGCCGTAATGCAATTTGTTTCCTCTATATTACTTCGCACGGACCAATCGCAGAATAAGACGGCTTTGCTTTCACATGCTGACTAAATCATGATGTCTTTTAAGGCTCGGCTCCCTCCGTTAGCACATTGGTTTTATGATGTCATAAGCGAGAAATGACATGCAGTAAGTTTCTTGCAATGTATAGCTTTGTTTTTCTATTTTCCCTTGAAAAACACAATAACTTCGTAATCTTGACACCTGTAAAATACGCATAAAACCGCGACATTTAGCCGATATGTTATGTAGGATCGTAAAATAATTCTTGATATAACACATTTTTCCCGTCCCGTTGTTTCAAGAATATTTTTCGATTCTACATATCAGTTTTCTGCACATTTTACAGGTTTCAAGATTACGAAATCATTGTTTTTCTGGGAAAATAAAAAAGTAAAGCTATATATTGCAAGAAACTTACCGCATGTCATTTCTCGCCTATGACGTCACAAAAACAATGTGGCTAACAGTAAGAGTCGAGTCTTAAGATAATATGTTCATTGTGATTCAAAATGGTATGCTCTTTCAAAAAGTCCTCGTCTGACTTATTTATAAAAGTTCTGATCCTAACCTTATTGCTACCTTATTGTCACAGTATAAACTCTTGTGCCTCTTGTGTTTCTTGTCGCCCGAGATAAAAGTTAACAAACTCCGGTAGAGGCAAGCGACAAAACACACAATTGTCGGTACAAAACAGTACGTCAAGAAGCAAAGAAACAAGAAGTTAAGCAAGAAACAAGACGCAAAGAGCATATTGTAGATCAGGCTTGAGTCCTTTTTTCGTCGATTTCTTCTCTTAGCTTCCCCATTAACGAACGCTGTTTTTCGCGAGGAAAGAAACGCGATGTGCGCGCGCCGATAAGCGATCGCAGGGAAATTTTGTAACCAGGTGCGAAAATACACCCATCCACCCATTCACTCACAGTCAATCTAATCACCGACATCTCCCCGTTAGTAATCCTTTTCTTTCTGCGGTACGCAACGCGCCGCCGAAGCCGCCGCCAACGCCGCAGGTGCTTATTTCTTCATTAGCATCGTGATTATGCACGCACTTTCCAAAGCTTGTAATGATGATGGGCACGCGAGCGGTATCCTCCAAGTGTTCTGAGCTTCTGTACTGTAGTTATGCGCGAGCTCTGTTTAATAACACGCAACTTTACTGCACTTGTTAAATTTTACAGCAATTTGCGGGATATTAATCGAGAGATGTTCATATACGCCGATCTTATCGGAATTGATCTGGGACTACCTGCCGTAGTAGCGTTTCACTTTGAGATCAGAGAATTAAATATTCAAAACGATTTCTCTATTAGTGAATTGTAACAAAGAAAAACACGACGGAGTAAACGTTAGAACAAGAAAGAAACTCGAAACTTTTTATGGCTCTTTAAGGTCATATCCGCGACAATCGCACTGGTTTCGCAAAATTTGAGAGATTGCGGGACGGGAATGCGCGACGATGATGAATCACGATTGCTATTATTACTCGTAATCAAACTGTCAGATATTCCCCGTGATAGAGCCCGTGACAGTTCCAAGATAACGTATGAATTCGCGCATCCTGGAATCCATTGTTGCGAATTTAGGACGCACAGTCGCCCCCCGATACGCAAAGACGAAGACGATCTATCGCGCTCAATTATACATCTTTTTATCGCGTATGCAAATACGAGCGGCCTTGCAAACGTTCGCCGTTCGAGAATCCTGTTGCAAAGGGAAGCAAGGTACATACTATTCATCTGTTATCGTCAGAACTGGTTCTATCGAATCGATCCTCTCTCTCTCTCTCTCTCTCGAGAAGAGGAATTCAGCGGGAACTTCAGCGAGACGTCGGAATTATCCGAGAGGCACGTGAATGTAAATTTTCCTTGACTCGCGGACGAAACGAGGAGGAGACCCAGCGCATTAGAAGGTCAAGCGTCTAACTGGGACAAGAGTGCGAATCGTAATTATCTTTCTCTCTCTCTCTCTCTCTCTCTCTTTCTCTCTTTCTTTCTCTCTCTATCGTGGCGGCAGCGGGCGTACGTAATCGCGTCGGAAACTTACGAAACTCGATGTTAGATATGTAGCAGAATGAGTGATTGTTCACTCACGTCCTGCCTCCCTCGAGGAAGAAGACGTCGACAATCGTAAACACTTAATGTGTTGACCGCCGGGCCGATTTCCATTGATTGTACAAGAGCCTGATTGATAACACCAGTCGGCGATGAATTTATTGCGTCGGGCGTTTTAATGTTTCTAGGACGTTGACATCGCGTTAAATCGAAAATCCAGGTCAGAAAATTTCTATTATGTCCCGATTTTTTTATGTTGAATAATGCAGGGAAGATCGGGGCAGGTTAAAGCGTTTTGTTTATATATACGAAAGAAAAATTAGTCTTAAATCAAGAATAGATATTTTCATGCAAAAATATCGTAATCTTCTTAGGAAACTTTCGATTTTGATTTGATTGAATTTATATTGATTCAAGACTAAAAATCTTCTAAAAAAGTTATAATATTCTTGCTTATATATGAGAATATCTATTCCTAATTTAAGACTAATTTTTTCTGTGTACTTATTGTGAAAGAAACAATACAAAAGGTGTTGAAAAATGTTTCTTTTGGAACATAAGTATTAGTTATTGACGGCGTTTACCGGTTTATCAGAATATTCATGTATCAAATTAAACTAGAATTAGTGATTTATGAACTATATCAATTTAAGAACTATATGCATTGTATCACCTACTTTTACTTTAACATTTTATTTCATTTAATGTTATATTCTTTAAGGTTTGGATTAAAAAATAGTATGTTCAAAATATTCATATTTCTAATGTAAAAGAAACATTCATACATTCTATTTATAATTGTGTAATATGGTTATTGCGATTTAAAATTCCTCACGCGATAGCAAGAAACGGATTTGATTTCGGATTCGGCGCGTCGGCTCTACCTAATCACTTTACTGAGTTTCGAGCAACGGTCCCAAGGTTTCAATTCGCAGGCAAGTGTAATCGAGTTACCGAAGTAAAAAGGAAAAATGCACGTATCTTTTCCCGGGCTCTGCATTGACCGTGCAGACCAATCTTTTCGCGCTTAATTATATCGCGTACGTAACTTAATGAGACTCGGTAACATCGCAGTGCCCGCTACCGGTGACCAGCGCGCGGCGTTCAACGTGTTAATTACCGTTCTTTTCCCTCGGTCGCTCGAAACGAACTTTCATCGAGCGTTCGCTCGTGAACAGATCGATCTTCGCGGGCGCGCGACCGTGCGTGTCCCGCGAACGTGTCACCGTGCGGCCCGATTTCTTCTAACGTGCATTGTCCTTGGATCAGCGAGACTGTACTTGGCGTCGGCGCGTTATCTCGCGGAAAAATGCCGCGGAATCGAAATGGGGCATCGCCTCGGGGCGCGCAATGAGAGCGCGCGATTATTATTAGCCGTCGCCGTCGACTCAATGGTTAAACTTCGATGGAGAAAGATACGATCCATCTCTTGGCGATTCACATTGCCACGGGAGAACCGGTTCGCAGGGCCTTTTGTATGACTCGTGGCGGAGCGTGTTATGCGCGCGCGAGGAAGTGAAAGCAAGCAACAGCAGTTCGCGGGACAATACGGCCATGGACTATCTGTCTCTCCTGTCGCAATGTCGAACTCGATCGAGTGTCGGCGAATGATGGGGCGAAATGAGCCATTCCCGCTTGTGCAAACCTTCCTCTCTAGCTACGCGGCCATTCGCGATCCTTAATTCCGTCGGCCACGCGTACGTTCGCTCCGTGACGGAGAATCGTGTTTGTCCTGATATTGTGTTTGTGTGAACCTGCTGATTTCCATATTCAAATATCCGATATTCAAATTTTTGGATACACACGAATACACACATCACCCGGATAACCGAAATAAAAAAATCGGTTAATGAAGGAGGAAGTGAGAAGGAGGTTCCCATTTATATTTTGCACAATAACTTTCTTAATAATCAATATTTTTAATCGAAAACTTAACGATTACATTCGTCAAATGTTGTTCAATCGATTCTAGACTCAAAATTATGAAATATTTATTACTTAGGACGTTATTTATATTATTTATATAAAAACATGTGGCGACACTGCATAATGGGTCGAAGAGAAACAGGAGTGGTAATGCAAATTCCCGTACTAAAATAGATTTAAAAAAATTGGTTTAAGAAGCACAGCAGTATTTTGTTACAAATTTATATATTTATTCAAAATAAACTCTTAGGAGGAACAATAATGAATATTACCGTGAATTTTAATATAGATACTTGTCAGAAAGTAGATATAAAATGTGAAAAGATTGCTACCAAACATTGCTACCAAACGAATAGATATATTAACTTGAATAGGAATATTTATAGATTTGTAAACTTGAATTACCGGCTTATCGTATAACTACTTTGATATGAAAACTTTGGAAAAAGGTCGTATTAAGTCGATTTAATGAAGGCCGAAATTATCAAAATGCCACGCTGTCGTTTAACTTTGCATATTTTAAAATGTATACAGCGGAATAAAGTGTTAAATAACGAACAAAACGCTCAAGTATACATATATTCGTGTAATAATATGCTCGAGTTTAAAGAGAATATTAAGGTTATGTATAATTAAATGCTAAAATATTCCTTGAAAACATTTTGAAGTGCTCGAAAGTAAAAATACGTTATAGCAAATGCTGGTTATTGTATATTAGCATAGCGCGACTACGGCGGGCTACTAAACAGATGGTTCCATAAATAATCAGTAGAAATCGCCACGTAACAACGGAGATATTCAGAGGGACCATTATACCTAGAAAGGCTGTAAAATACCACCTTATCTTCTTATTGTTATTGTCAACTTATTGTTGTTGTCGTTATAAATGGCTCATAGACTCCCGAGCGATCGTCCCATATTCCAAACTCCGAAAAGGAAACTTTATCATCCGTACTTATCTTTGCAGCTGATTTCGTATCAGCTGATTCCGCTTCGGCTGATTCCACATGGAGAAAACAAATTTGCTAGAACCGCAAATTGTTTGTTAATGTGATAGTGACGGCAAAACAAATCTATTTGGACAACAGAAAAATTTGTCAAGAATATTAATTGCCGTTTGCTGAATATGCGGACAGCAAAATAATTTGGTCGTGCCAACTAAATTGTATCGCTGCCGCAACGACGTTTTTGCTACAAAAGCAGAATTATTTTTTCCATGTGACGAATTTTTTTTCCGTCACTGTATTGACAAACAATTTGCTGTTCTAGCGAAACTTGGTCTCACCGTGTGTACCAGCTAATTTCACATCAGCTGGCTCTACACCGGTGCATTGATATCACTCGCGTGTTCCTGGAGGAAAAAGGTGGATTCCTCTAAGCTAATTAACTCTTTCCGAGAGGTATTATCGAAACACGTTGCATTCAGTGCGTCACTTCACCGTTACGGCGAATAGGCGGCCCGTACATGGTCAACCGTAACGTTGCGTTACAGGACGTTAGCGGAGGATATGAAGTAACACGGTGATATTCTCTCGGTACCGCACGGGTGTGTAATTGCACGGCGGCTTGCGATTTCCGCGACTCAGTACCGGCTGCGGTAACCTTTCCTCCAGAAGTCGCCGGGTCCCACCGATATAAATGTCAACGATTGAGTTAAATGTTCGTGTATCGAACGAACGGCCGAGAGATCGCCGCCGTGATAGAAGCGATTGACGCTCGCAGAAATGTCAGCGGGCCGTCGGGAGTAGCAGAAGTCGCCCGGCTTGCATAAAAATTAATCACTCACATCCGGAACTTGTCTCTCGCGCGACCTGGTAGCCGCTGGTAATGGCACCGGTACTGTCTCGACGAGTACATACCGCCTTACTACCTACGGTTAGTTTCCAGTTTCGTAAAGCACACCGATGACCACTCAAGGATCGGACATGTGGAGGGAATTTGCGATAACGATTAATTTTAATACCGGTTCCTCAGGCGGCTCTCTGTGTCTTTGAACTTAGAATTTTATTCCGGACTTCCCAGAATAACGTCATTATTATTATTATTATTGTTGTTGTTCTTGCATTCTTGTCGTTATATCGATATATGCGCGGATTACTTGTGGTTGATTTTGTAATATAGTTTTAAAATTTCGAAAAAGTAAGCGTGGTAGATTTTAACCGAACGCACGTGAATTTTTTTGAACGAATTTTCGTGTTCTCGGAGCAGAAATCAAAGAAATTCGCGAAAAAATTGAGAAAAAACGGATTTTTTTCCAATTAAAACTATATCTTGTAATTATTTCGGATAATTCTGATGTAGTGATCTCACGTAGTTTGAACTATAGTTTGGAAGGCTCGAAAAAATCAGATTTTTTTTTCAAATTTTTCACGAATATTTTCGATTTCTTCCTCAAGATTCGTAGGAAAATTCGTTTAGAAAAATTTACGTGTTCGATTAAAATCTGCCATATTTACTTCTTCGCGTAAACAAGATAATTACGTGCACTTAACTAAAGTTAAATAAAGTTAATATGTTATATGAAAAAATTGTTCCTTTTTTTTTTTAATTATATTTTGAACGTGTTTACGGTTCAATCGTAGTATAGAACTGTCTTTGATTTTTCTCCCTGAGAAACGAATACGATTCGATTAGTTCTAATATTTCGTGAATTCTGTTTCAGAGGGTAAGGTCCAGGTGTCGAGAGATGGCAAATACCTCAGTACCTTGGCACCGGGCAAAGTGCTGGGCGAACTCGCAATTCTTTACAATTGCAAGAGGACAGCAACGATTACTGCTGCAACTGACTGCCAGCTCTGGGCCATCGAACGGCCATGTTTCCAAACTATCATGATGAAGACTGGTCTCTCGAGGCAGGCGGAATATACTGACTTCTTGAAGAGGTAAACCCATCTGGATTTTTACATGCAACAGCCTGTTGTTAGAGATATCTCTCTTTCTCTCTCTAGAATTTCTCGATGATTTGATTTCACATTAAATGAAAATATAATGTTATTCGCGTTTCAGCGTGCCGATTTTCAAGAACCTGCCTGAGGAAACTCTAATAAAAATTTCGGACGTTTTAGAAGAGGTGAGGTCGCGTTCTCAACGAGACACGAGATGTTTTTTAGTTTCGTCTTTATTGTAACCATCATTTATTTTATCTTCGCAGACATTCTACAACAATGAGGATTACATAGTAAGACAGGGGGCGAGGGGTGACACGTTTTTCATCATCAGCAGAGGGCAGGTGCGCGTGACGATAAAGCAACCGGATACTACGGAAGAAAAGTACATCAGGACGCTTGGGAGAGGCGATTTCTTCGGCGAGAAAGCCTTGCAAGGGTGGGTTATTATTCATACATAGTATATATTCTTATTTTCATGTTGAAAATATTTAAATTACTTGGATTATGCGATTAGAATTTTAACATTAACATACTTCGTTCTCACAGGGATGATCTCAGAACAGCTAACATCATCGCTGACGATCCGGAAGGAGTGAGTTGTTTGGTAATAGACCGCGAAACGTTTAATCAATTAATTTCATCCTTGGACGAAATCCGAACGCGATACAAGGACGAACTGGTGGAGCGTAGGAGGTAAGATATATCTTTTATTAACTGTACGAATTAGATTCATGTCGGATAATCATTCCAGAATTGATAATATGTGTGATAGTATGTGTGTAATGAATACGTTACACTTATTACCACAAATAAATATTATGTTTCATGCTTATCGTTAGGATGGAAGAGTAAACTATACATTCCGAGTAAGTTCAATGATAAAGACGAACGCTGATATATTTAATGGAACGTTGTTAGAATGTTATCGGTGTAGAAATAGAGATAGAAAGCGGTAAGCGGTAAAAATTAATTCATCTGCAGTTTACAAACGTGCGATTAATTTTCTGATTTTTTCGTAAGGGGGATGGTATAAATATTGGTGCAATTTTAAGCAAAGACTAAGATTTCATCGTTTCTTCAGGTTGAATGAAGAATTCCGGGATCTACGGTTACAAGACCTTCGGCCACTTGCGACTCTCGGCGTGGGTGGTTTCGGAAGAGTCGAATTAGTTCAAATTGTCGGAGATAACACGCGATCCTTCGCTCTCAAGCAAATGAAGAAGGCGCAAATCGTCGAGACGCGACAGCAACAGCACATCATGTCGGAAAAGAGAATCATGGGTGAGGCGGACTGCGACTTCGTGGTGAAACTCTTCAAGACGTTCAAGGACAGAAAGTATCTCTACATGTTGATGGAAGCCTGCTTAGGCGGCGAGTTGTGGACTGTGCTTAGGGACAAGGGACACTTCGACGACGGTACTACGCGATTTTACACCGCCTGCGTCGTCGAAGCCTTTGATTATTTGCACTCCAGGAACATTATCTATCGGGATCTGAAACCGGAAAATTTACTTTTAGATAGTCAAGGGTAAGAGCACGTATTATCATAAAAGGTTTCCCATTGAGAAGTTTCATTTTCAATCAGATATTGTGTTCCACACTTAATTGTACAGTCTGTACTTTGCATTAGAATAAAAATATCACCACGTTTGTAAAAAAAAAATTGGTTCTTCTAATAACTCAAAATGAAACCTCTTAATGGAAAACCCTGTATATTACACGTGACATATATAGATTTAGCAGATATGTCGATATGTAAGATATTACTGGGACAATTTCGAGAGATGTATCTTGATAGAGTATATATTATGCTCCAGATATGTGAAACTCGTGGACTTTGGTTTCGCTAAGCGACTGGATCACGGGCGGAAGACGTGGACTTTCTGCGGCACGCCAGAATACGTAGCGCCGGAAGTGATTCTCAATAAAGGACACGATATAAGCGCCGATTACTGGTCCCTCGGAGTTCTAATGTTTGAACTGCTAACAGGCACACCTCCATTCACCGGCGCCGATCCCATGAAGACGTACAATATTATCTTGAAAGGAATCGATGTCATCGAATTTCCCAGGTCTATCACGCGTAACGCCATGGCGCTAATTAAAAAACTCTGCAGGTAAACGATAAAACCATGTCTTTCTGTGCACGTTGATATTGTAACCGCTAAACATCTGTACGAAGCGTTGCAAGTCTCCATTCTTTTCAGGGATAATCCAGCGGAACGTCTTGGTTATCAAAGAGGCGGCATCAGCGAGATACAGAAGCACAAGTGAGTACACGTTCGCGTTTTAATATTTCGAAATGTGGTGGGTTAATATCAGCGCATTTCTACAATTTTCGCATTTATTGCAGATGGTTCGACGGTTTCAATTGGGAAGGCTTGAGAACCAGAACCCTGGAACCACCGATATTACCGCGAGTCCAAGGCGCCACAGACACTGCGAACTTCGACGAGTATCCCCCAGATTCTGATCCACCGCCACCAGATGATATTTCCGGTTGGGATAACGACTTTTAACGAAACAAATAGAGATGATGTATATTTAATATTCGCGTTCGATCACATTTTGGCAGAAAAAAAGAAGAGAGAGAGAAGAGAGAGGATAAATATAAAAGGACATCACGGTTTCTCGGCTGTAGGAAACAATTGGCGACACCTGCATTTATTTATACTTTTCTCATATCACGTGGTATACAGATTATAGTCGCGCATTTGATCATACTCTTCCACTCTTTGTGTGCATATTTCGCGGAACAATCGTGATTAGAACGAAGGGAATTGCATTGTGATAAAAATTTCGAATTTGTACTAATTTCGGATGGCACAGACGTTAGTGACCCTTTATGAGAAAATTAGTAGTAAATTTCGAAGAAATAGGATTTCGATCTGATGCAATATCTTTTATTTATGCCGCGTCAGACTCGCGCGTCTCAACGGTAAAATATCTCTCATCCAATATTTGTATGTTGTAATAGGATACTTTTATGCAAGTGTCAAGTGCCATTATTACCTCGAAGAGGTAAACCCATATACACGTCATACTTGTGCTCAGAAACGCGATAACGCGTAAAGAAACAGTCAGCTCAAGTCCAAGGGACCTCTTGCCATCGATACTTTTTAACTCGTCAGAATGTGCATATATTAGTGCGGTCGTTCGATTCCTTACGGCAGGTCCATTGTTGTTTGATTCACTTTAGAGTTTATTGTAATAATTCTATTTTAATTATATTTTAATTAATTATACATATATACGATATACTTGTAAATAATGAATTATAAATATCATGCAAATTTTAAATGCGAAATGTATGTCGACATTGAATAAAGTTTTATTAATAGCAACTGAAGGTACGTAAATGTGCAAGATCTCAGCCAAATTTCCATTTGCTTCAGCGACTTCTTTAACGTTTAATGAGTGATAAGAAAAGAGAAAGATATAGTGGGATTATCTTGAAACTGCGAGAAAGAGATTGGGGACTCCTTACTCATCTTTTGACCGGAACAAGACGGAATAAATTTGATCACACCTTCAGATGTGTCTTGCGTGCACAATATTCTAAATTCTGTGTAATATTCGTAAAACAATTTGGCTGGATCTTACAACCGAGCCTTCAATTGTGTGTATATATATATATCAGGTCGTCAAGGATGAAATTTGTAGAAAAAAAGGCAAAATTGGTTAATAACTTACAAATATAAGGAATTATTTTATTCATCAAAATATGCACCCATATTGTCTATATACTTTTGCCATTTAAGCGGCAGGTTGTTCAGGCCACTGGTATAAAACGGACGAGAGTCAATGAATTTCTGGAAGGCCAGTTTCACAGCATTGTCGGAATTCGATTGTTTTCCTATTAAAAAGTCGTCCAAATTGCGGAAGAAGTGGTAGTCAAGGGGGCTAGATCTGGTGAATATGGAGGATGATGAAGAAGTTCCAACTCCAATTTCTGTAGTTTTGCCACAGTCATTTGTGCAGTGTGTGGTCTAGCGTTATCATGCAATGAGATAGGAGTCGATCTGTTGACCAATTTAGGCTGTTTTTCTTTAAGTTTTTGCATCATTTCGTCCAGTTGGTTGCAGTATATTTCTGCTGTGATCGATGAGTTAGGTTTCATGAAATCATAATGGATCACACCTGCACTAGACCACCAAACACTCACCATCAACTTCTTTTCATGAATATTGCGCTTTGGAGTGTGTATTGGTGATTCATCCTTGTTCAAGCACTATGCTGAACGTTTGCGATTGTCATATTGGATCCATTTCTCATCCCAAGTGACAATTCGATTCAAAAATGGATCAGATTTGTAACGAGAAAACAACATCAAGCAAGCTTCCAAACGCTTTTGTTTCTGTTTTTCATTCAGTTCATGTGGAACCCACTTATCCAACTTTTTCACTTTACCGATTTGAGCTAAATGAGTTAATATTGTTTGTTTGCTAACACCAAACTTCAACGATAATTCATAGGCACTCTGAGATAGATCAGACTCAACGGTGACCTTTAGTTCGTCATTATTGACCTTTGATTCTGGGCGACCGCGTGGCTCATTTATGAGGTCAAAGTTACCTGTACGAAATTTGGCGAACCAATTTGATACTGTCTGCTGCGTAGTAATACTAGAGCCAAGTACACTATTAATGTTTCGCGCGGTCTGTGATGCCGTAGTTCCACGTAAGAATTCATACTTCATAATAGTGCGAATTTCCGACCGTTTCATTCTCAACAAAATTAATTTTTTATAAAAGGTTTTAATATTTTTTAGAGCTTACGATGATTTCTTTAAACAGGCGAGATATGTAACTTTCCAACAAAAAAAACTGAATGGTAATATATTAACCCATTAGCTGCCACGAACCCCATTTGGGGCTCAAAACAAAACATAATTTGAATATAATTATACTGTTACACAACTTTTGGTGCATATATATAACTTATCCGGTCAAAAATTAAAAAAAAAATTTGGCAGTTAATGAGTTAAGCCAATGTCAAATAATAAGCTGTTATAGTTGGCAATATTATTAACTACAAATTTCATCCTTGCCAACCTAATATATATATATATATAATACATCCTTGAACTTTTGTGTTTTATATATAGAATAATAATATTTATAATATAAAATAATATTGCTTGTGTTATTATTTTTGTATAATGTCTCTAATTTTTATTTATCGCTTTCGATATATACAAATGACAACGATCAATAAAGTTTATCGACCGTATATGCACCGTATAGAACCGCTTGGCAATTTATAACGCTAGGTAGCGTCGCTTCACCAGTGATGAAAAGGTTAAATAGGATATGCATGCGCACGCGTGTGACGAAAAAGTAAATACTCCAGTAAAGCCCGTATCAGACTACGGGTTGAAAATTGAGATTAATCTGAAAATTGACCAATTAGTGCAAAGTTCACTAAATTTCACCAAACTTTAGTTTAGTTAACTTTACACGGATTGGCAAAATTCAATTAAATCTCAACCCTCAATCCATAGTCTGATACGGGCTTAAGACTTTTTTACAGCCGTAACATTTATACAGTCGTAAACCGTTACCATATGCCAGGATTGTAAGAAATTATACGAATCACAATCGATTATTCTTCTATGATTCGACTGTGGTTGGTTAATTTTTTACAGTTCTGGCATAAGATTAACGGTTTACAACCTGCATAACTGAGCCTTTAGTTATTTTACATACTATCTAGTGAGTTCAAAAATTCTACGAGACGAGTAGAGCAGTATTTAATTGATCAATCAGAATAGAGAGGGAACAAGGATTTCTTCATCATGATTGGTTAATAATGGGCATTCTATCCGTCAAGTAGGATTTTTGAACACATTCTTAACGCTGAAATCGTTGCGCACGCACGTCCAGCCTATCCAACTTTCCATCACTGCGTTCCACATTGTCTTTCGAATTTATATTTCGCGCCTCGAGAACGAGTAGTCGTGGTTTTTGCGTCTTTTGTCGAAGACGTGTTCTTGAGGTACCACGAACGGACGAGTACAGTCAAGAATTTCATATCTTTTCTGAAGCGAATGTGAAAGAAACTCGTGCACGTGATAAATCCAGTAAGTGACTAAGGCATTCCCGCGTTTCTTCGTGAACATTTAATTCATTCTGACGTCGTTAAACTTGTCGATATTCTTGCCACCCTGCGTCAGGTTAACGACTCGCCATGTCAGACTATTCCAAGTTCTCGTCACGGGAATGGAACGTTCATGGCTATTTCTTTTTTTACAAGAGAAAGAAAATTCTTGTACACAATTCGATTTCAATAATCGCTGCGGTTACCGTAGCCGGTTTTTCCTTATAATATCGAGTCATATCGGAGTTTTAACGTGAAATTGTCAGACAAATATAGGACTTTACTATAGATAATCTGAGTTTTTGTCTAAAATCTTTGTCAGATAAGCCTGTGTTAAACAAGCTTTTGTCCGAATAATTAAAATTTAGGTTAAAATTTAATCGACGTTTGTAGAAACGAACATAAGGGAAAAACTGACTATGGCTATTGCATTCTGTTCATTATTTTCACATATATACACATACATTTCCTGCATCTCCTTTCTGTTTTCTCTATTTCCTCTTCTTGTATCAAGTGTAGTTTATAATAGGCAATAGGGATATGTTTATAAGAAGTAAGAGTAAGAAATTAACCACTTATAAGTGTGGTCTACAATAGGCAGTAGGAGTATGTTTATAAGAAATAAGAGTAAGAAATTAACCAATCGTAGTTGATTATTCTTCTTTGGATATGATTAGTCAATTTTTTATTATTCTTATGAACATATTCCTATTATCTATTGTAGATTATATTCAATAAATTCATGCATGCATATCTTGATAAAAAAACATAACATTGGTTAACAATTTAATTTTATTAGAGCCATGACTTGATTAGACTGATAGAACAGAATTAAAGATAATAATAAAGTAAAGATAATGAAATTACAGATAAAGTCGCATCGGATACAACGTACAAAATTTGTTTTATTTTTTATAACTGTAAATTCTATTGGAACGAATACTTGTGTGTGTTTGTAGTTGACTGGTGATGTCAGCAGTTTTTTTTTTTTCTTCAACACATGATATTCTTGATAAACTCTTCCTTCGAGAAGGGGCATGCTGAATTAGCATAAAGAAACACTTGGTTGCACGTTCTCATATTGTATAGTTTCATGTTTCTCTAAGAATACAGTTTGGTATAATTTTACTTAACTTTTATATTATCAACTTTTATATATCAACTTTTATATTATCAATCTTGTTGAAATTTCCAATAGTAGATATACATTGAAGTAATTAAAAATTACTTAAATTGGCTACCAAGCTAGTGCTGCATCCTTCATGGATTTGTTTCCAATATTTGGTGAACATTTTAGTTTATTTTTTCAAGATAAAAAAATGACCTGAAACTGCCACTTCTATGTAGGAATTCTCTTTATATAGTCTATGTGAGTGTGAAAGGAATTTCTTTTATATAAATTAAAAATTATAATTATAGCGAAATAACCAAGTGTCTAATATGTCTCTATATAAAGCATCAAGAATATCTTAGTACATATATATCGAAATCACTATTCAAGAAACTATAGTTTCCTTAGTTTAGCCATCATTTACATGTGTCTTCAGCTAAAACAAGTATTGTTTTATATTTCCCTCATATGTAGTGAGACCTTCAAAATGAGTGACAAGAATATTCCTGGTAAGGGCCGCAGCTCTTACCTATTAGAAATGATGAAGAAACGCAAAGAGCAAAAGAAGGAACAGGAAAAATATTCTCTGGAAACACCTAGTCAGTCATCGTCGGACCAAACATCATTCGAGAGAGAGTCTTATGGACAAAGTTTATTTGCAAGTCCACCTATCATTACAGCAGGCCGTGGGCGTGCGAACCTAGCTAACCTGATGAGTTTGCAGTTGCAAAGAAGCAGTAGCAGCGGACCGAAATACGAGGACTATGTTCCTCCAATAGGTCATGGAGCATCAAGCCAAGGAATGGGTCGGAGTTCTCTTCTCGGTGTGCTGCAAAAACACGCGTGAGTGTAGATAATTGTTTGATATCTCGGATGTCACGTTTACAAATGAATATTCATAGGAAGCCGAATTCTTTTCAGTCTCATTGGAGCAAGTGCCTCTACCTCAAGTTCCTCTATATCAGCTAGCACGCCCGTTCGGAAGATTGATGCCACTAAAGATGATGACAGTGGAATTTTGGGCGCATTGGCCGATCTCTCAGTTTATGATAATCCGCCCTCACACGAAGTATCTCCGGAAAAAGAGACTGTAATACGCCGACAAGGCGAAAGTGGAACAAGGTAACGCGCTTAGATGTTTACGAACGTTTACAGCCAACCTTAATCCGTATGTAGAGTAACTTCCTTCGCGTTGAACTCGCATTGTGTATTCTGCACGAGTTACAACACTAGACGGTAAAATTTCAACGAGTCCCAAAGACATATATTCGGAAGATTTTTAGCGATGTAAAAATGGAATTAAGCAAGTACCACCGTGCATGTTGAAAAGGACACGTGTATCTCCATAATTTAATCAGCAGCGACACGATAAAAATAGTTTTAAAAAAATTTTTTTTTCTTTCTTTATTTTTATTTTAGAGTAAATGTATCCGCTAATTATATAGACCTGGAACTGGAGCCCGGCAAGGGTTTGTTCCAATACGAGGTGAAATTTTCGCCGGATATAGATGCGAGAGGATTACGGCGGAAGTTGCTAAATCAGCACGGTGCCATGTTGGGACGAACAAGAACATTCGACGGAATGATACTCTTCTTGCCGGAAAAACTGCCAGAGAACGTAAGTTCTCTGTGGTGAGAACGTCGAACGATACAATGCACGCGTAACTCGTTAACGATCATAATTGTCAATTTTGCAGATTACACGGCTCAAATCCGAACATCCGGTAGACGGGTCGGATGTGATTCTCACAATTATTTATAAGAAACAACAATCGATGAGCGAAAACGTTCAATTCTTCAACGTTCTGCTCGGCCGTATTATGCGCGCGCTTTCTTTAGTTCGTATCGGCCGGCAAAGTTTTAACCCGAAATGTTCACATGTCATAAATCAACATCAGTTGGAAGTGTGGCCCGGTTACGTGACCGCCATCAACGAGTATGAGGGTGGCCTAAAGCTATGTGTGGATTTTAAACATCGCGTGCTGCGCACGCAAACGGTGCGAGACTTGATGTAAGAGATTATTCTTTTCCGACGTTTCTAGATCGTATCATCAAAGTTAACAATTGGACAATTTGTGAGACTGAGAGACCGTTCGGTTTGTGTTCAACAATAGTTGTTTCGCAGGACCGATATGTTTCAAAAGCAACGGCATAATTACCGGGAATCTGTGGTGAGAGAAATCGTCGGCACGAGTGTTCTGACGCGATACAATAACAGGACGTATCGTATAGACGACATCGATTGGGACAAAACGCCGAAGCATAAGTTCTCTAAAAACGGAGAGGATATATCGTTGATAGATTATTACAAGAAATTTTGCAACGTCGAGATAAGAGACATAAATCAACCGCTCTTAGTTCACCGGGCTACGGAGAGAATGCCTACCGGCGAGGTTTGTGGTATCACTATTTCGTTCATATCGTCGATCAGAGATGCGCGAACTATTCGAGCTGAATCTCATCTGATTTGAATCCGAATTATTTGAAAATTTCGAATAAAAAAAATCCGAATACGAATCACATACGTTAGCATTAATGAAGTACTATTAAAGACGTCCAGCTCTACGGGAATTGGCATGACTTGAAAAACTCGCTGTTAAGACCCTCTTCAAAAATATTAAAAGCGGTAACTCGAGAAACATCGGCAAGAGACGTGAGATGTTTAAATAAATTTTCATGATATCAAGTGTGGATGTGTAGATAATTGAAAAGTGCTGGTGTTAATGATAATTTTGAATCATTTGATATAAGTGTCAAATTTAGCGTATATCGCAATATTTTGCAATATAATTATTCTGATGTGAGTCATAGATATATATATATATATATATATATATATTTATGACGAGCAATATATTATTGTAAAACTGCATTTCTAAAAATCATTCAGTTTCTGCATTGATTGTAAACTGCTGATAATGTTGACGCTCTTCAAAATACTTTAGATTTATGATCTCTCATCTGACTGTTTCAATTACTGCTATCCTAATCAAAGTATATTTCATTAGTATTAGTTCTTTTCTAAATATTTGTGTGTGTGTGTGTGTGCGTGCGTGCGTGCGTGCGTGCGTGCGTGCGTGCGTGCGCGCGCGCGCAGTGCGTCTCTCTCTCTCTCTCTCTCTGACTTTAAAATGAGTTGATATGACAAGATCGATGTTCCCTCTCGTGCCGAAGTCTCTTCTCACTATCTTCATATTGAATTCAATGATTATATTGATGTTAAAAGTTTCAACGATTCGATTTCATTTAATTCGGATTAAAACATAAAAATGAGATTCGATACAAAAAACTCTTGATTCGATTCGACTCAAAAACCCTTGATTCACATCTCTATCGTTGATATACAATCGCTCTTTTAGGTTTTACTTGCACTGTAAAAAAATCATTTCAATACATTAGAGACAAGAAAAGACGATACTTCTGATACCGGAATTGTCGTACGTCGCGGGTCTCACGGACAGTATCCGCTCCAACTTCAGGGTGATGAAAGATTTGGACGAGATTACGAAAGTGGCGCCTGGTAGACGTCGCGACGAAATCAGGCTGTTTGTACAGGAGATAAAAAGGAATGAATTGACACGAGAGATGTTATCAGGATGGGGCTTGCGTTTGAGCAACGATATAATACAATTTAACGGAAGAGTTCTCCCACCGGAAGAAATCTTCTTTGGGAATAAGCAGAAGTGCGATATTAATCGAGACAAGCTTACCGATTGGTCGAGCTTCGCAACACGAAACCCCGTATTGCGCACTGTGAGTGCATCGAAGTAACAATCGATTTTAAGGACAGAGAGAACGGCGGTTGCTTTGTGAAAACATTCGTCGTTATTATACTCTCCTATATTTCAGCCGAATTTGAACAAATGGTACATCTTGTACGTTAACAGAGATGCAAATGTCGTACACGATTTCCTAACTATGCTGCGGAACATCGCGAGAGCGATCGGTATGCGAATTAACGATCCGCTGAAGATCGTTTTGTGGGACGACAGAAACGAAAATTACCTGCAAGAAATTCGGAAGAACTTCAACCATGATTACGAATTGGTAGTCGCAGTGTTTCCAACCAACCGTACTGATCGGTACAGCGCGTTAAAAAGGTTAGTTGGCTGTTCCACTACAATTTCATTAAAAATTTCACTACACTCACGCACGAATGCTTTGCTTTGCGAAGTATGTAGTTCAAGCATTTGATATTACTAACTGATTGGTAAAGTACTTAACTGTAAAAAGTTTTCATATATGTATTGAATGTTTCTCTCATTTGTGCAATCACGCAAGGACTTGGAAAGGAAACAATCTCTTTTCTTTCTTTCTTAAGGTTTACTTTCACTTTTTCTTCCCGTTTCTTGCATTCGTATAGACTATGCTGCGTAGAAAATCCCATTGCGTCGCAAGTTATCATTTCGAAAACGATTTCCAATCCTATCAAGTTAAAAAGTGTCACGGAGAAGATAGCGCTTCAGATCAACTGCAAATTGGGAGGAGCACTTTGGACTGTGGCTTTGCCAATGGTATATGTAGAAAAATATTGCTTCTGTGTTCTATTATATACATCATCCATTGTTTTTTTCTTTTATTTCTTAATTTCTCGTTGTGTTGTTTTAACAGAAAGTTGCTACCATGGTGTGTGGTATAGATGTGTATCACAGCGGTATAGGAAGCGGCACAAGGCGGAGCGTAGCAGGTTTTGTCGCGAGTATAGACTCTCAATTGACCAAATGGCACAGTAAAATCTGCATGCAGGCTTCCAAGCAGGAGTTGATGGATATGCTGCAAGTGTGTCTCATCTCGGCCGTCACAACCTTCTACAAGGTAATCGCGCTATGTATCTTACGTTTTTCAAATGCAACACCGGTCGAGGAAGCCTCCTCTCGTAAGCTCGTCAATACTTTTGATATCGTTTCAGTACAACCATTCAAACCCGGAACGTATAATGATTTATCGCGACGGAGTCGGCGACGGTGATTTGGATTACGTTATGAAATACGAAGTGAAGCAATTATTGGCGGCCTTTAAACGCATTGAACCAAATTACAAGCCGCAACTCTGCGTGATCGTCGTTCAAAAACGCATAAACACGCGATTGTTCATTAACAACGTGAGTAGACAATGCGACAATTGATCGTATTGACACGATTTGATTCCTCTCTACAGCTTTTGTGGTTTTCAGAGAGGCGGATTAGGGAATCCTGCTGCAGGAACAGTGGTCGATTCCTGCATCACGAGACGGAATTATTACGACTTCTTCCTTGTGCCACAAAGTGTACGACAGGGTTCAGTGTCACCCATTCATTATATCGTTCTACATGACTCGTCGGATATGAAAACTGATCACATACAGCGATTCACATACAAACTTTGCCATTTGTACTACAATTGGCCCGGTACAATACGCGTACCTGCTCCCTGCCAGTACGCCCATAAGTTAGTGTACCAGGTCGGTCAGAATATTCAAGTAGAACCACACCATTCCCTTGAAAATACTTTGTACTATCTATAATATTTCCTACCCCACTTAACATCACATTATTCTTCATTCACATTCATTTCCGCTCCTTCTTTACCCTTCTGAGACTAAATACGGGTATTTTTGTACCATACAAAGGGCATGGATGATAAAATATAAAATAATATACAGATCACTTGATTGCTCACAAAGGTCGATATGGATCATTGTGATTGGTGATACTCCCGAAGAAGCATGTATTACTTCTGAAAACTGTTGCTAAAGATTGATGCAAAATATCGCAGCGGAAGAGATTACCAAGTATATTTGACAAACAATGCACTTGGGATATATTTCCGCATAGTTGATTTTTATCATACGTAGATATAGCCAAACTAATGCTTGTATTTGTTATGAAAACACAAAAAACAATATTTGCGTTTAATATTTAGTACGAATATCAACGTAAGTTGGATATTCTCGACGATAAATCTTTAGTGCCTTTTAGCTTTTGTTACATTGTCTTGCAAATTCCAAATATATACTCTCTCTCTTTTTTTTTTATACAGAAAGAGTATAATTCCTATATTATAAGATAGTATATCAGATAAATTATTTTTTTTTAATGTTATGATAATCCCTTACAAAGTTATCATTCAGAAATATATAAAATATTAATTATCATAGATGTAACTGAAGTGATGATAAGTCAAGAAATTTGTATTTTCTAACTAGGAATTAGATAAGTGAGATTTCGTAGTATTGTTATTGCTTTATAAGTGATCCTTATTTTTTTTCAGTCTCAAATATTTGTTAAGATGTTTAAGACCTAATAGAATGGCTGACTTGTAATTTTAACCCTTATCGGTCATAAGTTACCTCTCACGTGACAACAATACTTCGTCGCTGCGGTCGTACGTCACGTAGGAGGTGACAAGTTCGCATATTTACCGCTAAGAGTTAAGGCAATATTCTGTGCCCTAAAATTTTTTTTCTCCAGCAGTATATCATCACAAATCAAACGACTTTTTAATTTAAGACTTCAGACACAAGACAATCATTATTTAAGACTTGCGATGTAAAACATTGTCTTGAATTAAGTTATTCATTTTGCTGAAGCTTTTACTTTAAACGAAGTTCCTATTATTGGGCTTTACATAAGCTTATATAAATTAAGCTTTAATAAAGCCTTATTATACATTGAACTAGGCTAAGATTCGTTAGTATTAATTATTCTCAATTTTAATATGATATTGTATATCAAGCTGTCGAAATGATTGATTGAATAATCAAGAATTATGTATCTGCGCATCCAGATACTATCCACATAGACAGACTCAAGACCTAATAAATATTAAGCTTCATTGAAGCTAGCAGAAATGTAAAAAATATTATTCAATGTTGTTACTGACAATAGTGATATTTTTTGTAAAATTAAGGTAAATTTTACAGGTACATTCTCAATATTGTGACGTATTAATTTTTTTAATGATAGAAATATTGAACAAGTGTATAGTGAGTGCTTTCCATCTAGCGATGCAGGTTGACTTTTTTTTTAATATCATTTTTGTTTTCATTTAATTTGTATAACTGTGTGTCGGTGACTCAAGTAAGGTAAACTTTTACTAACTTTGCTTTGGCTACGAGTTGAGCGAAGCTGAAGGGGGAGAGGTATTAACAGTAGTTTTCTAAATTACAAGAAGAGTGAAAACTTTTCTGTATATGTATCCAATAAATGATCTTTCTCTTAGCAATCTGATGACGCATTGGCGACAGATCGGACCATCTGTTGACAGATCCATAGTCATCTATCTCCGCAATCTTTTGTTCGGTCGACAGTATGAGTACTGGCAGAATCTGACAACAGATTGGTAGCAGAAAACGAGCAGGATCTGCAGTATATTTCATTTAAACGCATTGGAACGACAGACCTGCTCGATTTCTGCTATCAGTCTATCATCATACGTTGTAAGATTATATATTTTTGCTAGCAAACTATTTACAATGTCTACAGATTGTACACACAGCTCAAAATCTATTTTTGCAGGTTTAGCTATCTGGATATATGTATATTTTTTGTATAAAATTTCTTTTCCAGTCTTTGGAAATATAAGTTTACTTATCTTTTTTTCAGTATCAATCAATCGAAGTTATGTGTGTCATTTTTCCCCCTAAGTACTTTCTATTTATTATATTAGAGCTATCAATTTGAACCAAATCACATCGACATAAATGTAGTTATTAAATAAAAAGCATGTAAATGGAAAGCATCCCGTATAAAACATGAATTTCGAATGTACTTTTTTAATATCTATTCTATATATTTTTGTACCAATATTCCTACATGACTTGTGTTGAAAAAAAATCAGGTAAAAATCCATATAGGAAATTCATATGGAATCTCCTATGGTTACTCTATGGGTATTTGCTCCAAAAACTTAAATCCTAGGTAATAATCCATGTAGATTCCTACATGGATTTTCATATACTATGTGGATTTCTATATGAATTTTTAATATCCTATATGGATTCACACAAGTTCCTTTGAATTTTCATGGAAATTCACCTGGTAATTTTCAAGGACATGCTTCATTGACACGCCCCTATAAGCATATAATATTTCTAGAATATTATATGAATATTATTAAATATTAAAATAATATTCTTATAATATTTTAAGAATGTTACGTAATATTGATATTATAGGAATATTCCATTGATATTATATGTCTACATAATATTCTCTATTATAAAAATGTTTGTAGAATATTAAAAAAAATAATATAGAAAATACATATAAATAAAAAAATGTATATAATTATTTTAGTATAAAACATTTTTACACAAAATTCTTCCGAAATTCTTTCAAAATTCTTTATATAATATAACAATTGGAATTGCAATACATTTGAAATAAAAAACTACAATTATATATATTATATACATACATAGAGTTGAATATTCAAAAAATACATATTACAATGACATTAAATAATATTATTTATTAAATATTACGGACATGTAACCGTTTTTTAATATTTCACAAATATTACTTAATATTAAATAATATTACTAGAATATTATTAGAATATTATTAGAATGTTACTACTGTCTTAATATTCTAAGAATATGCCCAGAATATTATTTAATATTAAATAATATAACGCTCTTATAAGAGCAGCATCAACCATGGTTTATCCATTTGAAAAGAACACAGAAATCTTGCTCTGTGTTCCCGTACATCTTCTAAACATACAATTAATCCTGTAAAATGTTCAAGCTAGTTTTGTTTTGCCACCGTGAGACACGTTTTGTAAACATCCTTTATTTAATTTACAACATTAATCATCAGCTAATTTATAACATTATAACATTAATCATCAACTTCGGACGACACGGAGGCTGCCGGAAACATTTCTTTTTCATCACGAGATACGTGTCGATAACGCGTACATTACGGAGAAAACGTTCCTCCGTAGTTATGTAAATAGAGCGACGGCGCCGAGAATGGACTTTCTCACGGTGCGCGATATCTGTCGCGGTGTAGGAAGGAAAAGATACGCCGAGTGTGCACCACCAATTAGAATCCTTCGGACTGAACTGTAACGCGTCGCCGGAGCTCCAGCTCGTTGCGAGCGTCCTGTCGCGTGTGTGCGTCGCGTCCTTCGCGAAATCGGGCATGCCTAGCCCTACACGACGACGACGACGACGCGTGCGGACGCGCACTAACACAACGTACCGGCTCCCCCCGGAACGCCACACACCGATCGGACTAACGTTAGTAAACACGGCGCGCTCGAGGCTGAGGCGTTGCAGCTCGCAGTCGACTACGAGCGAGTTCGTCGCGCGCGCGCGCCGATAATGCGCACGGGAGTGCGACGTAGTGAGTGCGTGAAGAATAATCGCTCGCGTACGCCGTAGCGTTCGTCGGGTGTTCACGTTTCGAGAACGGCTCGTACGATCGATCTCTCCTATTGGGCGAAATGCGCGTCTCGCATGAATGGGACGTGCAATCGAGACGCGTCATAACCTTCTCTCGCTTGGCGAAGGCGAGCTGGCGTCTACGATAACAATACAACGACATCGTCGGCGAAGCCGACGACGTTTTCTCGAAGAAGGTTCGTTCGTCGGCGCGCGTCGTGCGTTCGGGGCCTCCTTGAGGTCTCCGCGAGGTCCTTCCGCATTGCGGCGTCCGTCCGTCCGTTGACACGATAGTTACGCCACTGCACCGTACCAACGTCGTATGTGTGTGTGCGTATACGTGTAAACACGTCGCAGACGCACGCACACACGATCGAAAAGCGTGCGCGCGAGCGTTCGCGTCGCCCGCTACGGCTCGTATTTACAATCGCGTAGCGTATCGCGTATATCGAGTCGTCGTCGTCGCCGCCATTCGCGCGCGCGCTCAGCGCCTGCGTACATCTTGTTTACAACTGCGGAGCTCACCGTACACATGACCTTTACAAGATAGACACGATCGTCTGTTCGGTTGTTGGCTAGGCGTGAACTCGCGCGCCGTCCGCAAGAGAGAAAGAGATAGGGAGATAGAGACGGAGAGAGAGAGAGAGAAGTAAGTCCGCGCGGACTGTGCGTTACGTCGTGGCGGCGAGAGGGTCGCCTCTTGCCTGGAATACACGCGGCCGGCCACGTCTCCGGCGGTCGTGGCCACGAATTCACGCGCCTCGAGTTACATTCGCGTTGTGCGTCGCGCTTCCGAGAGAGAGAGAGAGCGAGCGACGACGTGATCAGTCGGTCGTTCGCTAGCTCGTTCTCTCGATCGCGATCACGGTCGAGCGAGTGACGCGTTGTTTGTCGCCGAAAGGGGAACGCGTCCCGGGTAAATGCGAAACGAGGGTTACCGCGCGCGCGAGTAAGATAGAGTGAGACGTGATCGCGGGAGGCGGACGGGAGAGAGACCGTAGGAAGTCCGAATTTGTCACCTCGTCGGCGAACGTCGGACGACCCGCGGCTGGGCGAATGTGTGTACGTATGCGAGTGCACGAAAGAGTGTGTGCGTGAGAAAGAGAGAGCCTATCTTCGCGTGCGTTTCCCGCGTGTAACGGATACGACGAAGCCGCCCTGCGTCGTGACACCATAGTGCGTCGTTAGTGTGCGCGACGAGTGTCCGTCTGTCTTCCGTCCGCGCGAGGGGCAGGAAGCGGAAGAAGAACGGCGAAGACGACGAACCGGAAGCGCGCGGGAGCAGCAGCGAGGAAACAGGAAGAGTGGAAGTCAGTGGCGACGGAAGGGAGCGGGGAGGTACGGACCGCGCGCGCTATATCCTCTCGCATCGACCTGGAATGCCGAGCGCCGCGGCGATTGTTTTGACGTCGCCCGCCGTCGGCGGCTATTGCGCGTGAAAAAAAATCGCGTTGCCCTTGGCAGTAGCCTATTTACCGAGAAGAGCGCGGCGAGAGACAGCCGGCTACGCCGATAAGGGGGCGAATTTCGGCCAACCAGCCGCCCACCTGCGAGTGGCACAACAACAGCAGTTCGCCGCCATCCGTCCGCGTTTCCTCGCGCCGCACCGTAACACGTTTTCCACGAAAGTCGGGACGGGACGCGTTCGCTCGCGACCAAGGAGAAAGAGAGAGAGAGAGAGAGAAACACGCCTTGCCGTGAACCTTCCCCCGCCTGCCTGCTTACCGTCGTCGCTCCTCTCACTCCCTCCCGCTCTCCCGTCGTTCGCGCGCTGTGTGCATGTTGCGCGCGCTAGTCCGCCGCTCGCGTGTGTTGCGTTCTCCGTCTGTCTGCTTAGCCGTCCGTCCATTCGTCGCGTTTGTCCGTCTGTCTCTCCTTCTGTGTGCGTGCTTGCTCGCGCGCACACCGGTGTGTACATACACGTCACCATCGTGGACCACGCAGTAAATCGTGTTATTCGGAGCGGTAAACAGGTGCACCACACGGTGCTGCTCCTCGGCGCTCGTACGTTCGCACGACCGCACCTCGTGGTGGCCGCTCGTGCACCTCCGACGACTGTCATCGCGCTCGGGAACGCGCGTGGAATGCGCGCTGACTCGCCCGTCGGAACCTCGAGGGGGAGAGCCGTTGTGCGTGCGCGTTCCGCGAACGGTTTCCTCGGCGGCGCGTAGCGAGATCGGTGGCGGGCGAAATTAGACGAAACCGCGTGACAGGTGGATTCGAGGCGTGCCGAGACATCGGAAGATAGAGATAGAGAGAGCGAGCGAGAGCAAGAACGCGAGAGGGAGGAAGGGAGGGAGCGAAGCGAGAGTGAGAGAGTGCCGTCGCGACATCTCGGAGACGTCGGGCGCGATCGCGGGATCTCCTCCGACTGGTTTCGACGCCGTGGACGAAGCGGGAGTGATCGAGCGTTGTCGTCTTCTTCGTGGTCGACGTCCGCGACATCGTCATCCCCGTTTTTCCGTTTCTGTCGTCGGCGCGACGGACCTCTCGTCGTCGTAGCTGCTGCGGTGTTATTGTTGTCGTTCCTTCCTAACCTACCTACGGCGAGAGGTGGACGGCCGCGTGTCGCGCACAACCGTCGACTGCAGGCCGAAGAAGGGAAGGAAGAGGCGGCGCAGCACGCCCTCGACGGCTCGCGCGTACGTACACGCCTGCTCGTGGGGTATCTCTCTCTCTCTCTCCCTCTCTCTCCATCGAGTGCACATGCACCGGTGCTGCTCTTCTGTTTGTGCGTCGCGTCGCCGCTTATTTACGTTGTAGCCGAAACGCTCGCGTCTATGGACGGGAACCCGTTGTCCGTGGCGTCCGCGAAGGCCGTGCTCCGGGTGCATCGTCCCCCGTCTTGATTGTCGATTGTGTTATTGTTGCACGGGCAGCTCGAGTGCGCGACAGGAGGAGGAGCAGTGTCGGCGACGTCACGAGCGACGAGGACAACAATAATAATAATAACAACGACGACAACACAACAACACATCGACGACGTCGGTGCGCTGCGCCAGGTGTTTCTCGCGTCTGTGCAGTTCGCTGACACGTTGAATCGCTGTTGTTGTTATTGTTGTCGCCGGTATTATTATATTCATTGTTATGTGAAAGTGCACAAACCGCGTTGTTCCGCAGCGATCGAGTGTGCCGCGATCGTCGGCCAGCAGCAGCGGTGAACGTCGGCAAGGGAGAGGAGACAGCGGGAAAGAGAAAGACACACACGGACGCTATTCAGTGTCCGAGCGCGGGGAATCCCGTCGTTCCCGCCGTGATGAATCTCCGCGCCGTTGTTGTGCGTCGCGCGGTCTCTCGCTGAGGACAACGACGCACGTGTGATCACGAGGACGACTGCGCGCGTTCTTCTCTTCGTGTCGCGCTAAAAAGAGAGAGAGAAAGAAAGAAAAAGAAAGAGGAAGAAAGAACGAGGACCGCTTCGTCCGTTCGCATGCACGAGGCGAAGGGACGTGGAGGAGGAAGAGGAGGAGGAGGAGGGTGAGCCGTAGGAGAAGAGGTGCCATGTGAATGCTACGAGCACGGAGGACCGAGCACGTCGTGTTCGCGCGTTGCACCCGGAGAGGAGGAGGAGAGTTTTGGAGCGGTAAGAACCGCTGCTGGTGGCCACGCCGCTCGTCGTCGTGCTGACGATGGCATCGTCGAGCAGGGGCCCGGCGTCGCCGTCGGGCGGGCCCGTCATTCGCTGTGGCCACCTGAAGAAGATGAAGACGCTGAAGAAGAAGTACTTTGTGCTGCGCGGCGAGGCGCCCGGCTGCCTCGCCTGCCTCGAGTACTACGACAGCAAGAAGAAGTTCGAGAATCGTCAGCCGCCTAAACGCAGCATACTGCTGCACAGCTGCTTCAACATCAACAAGCGGGGCGACACCAAGCACAAGCACGTGATCGCGCTTTACACGAAGGACGAGTGCTTCTGCCTGATTCTCGACAACGAGAAGGAGCTGGACGAGTGGCTGCAGGCGATGCTGAGGCTGCAGAGCGGCGATGTGCCCGACGGGGAACAACCACGGCCTACATTTGGTGAGTGCACATCAAAAAGAACCCTCCTTTTTTTTTTTTCTTCTTTCCTTCGTGCCGCGTATCCTCATCCAATTCTTCCGCTTCCGACGATGAGCGGATATTGCGAGGCGACGACGAAGCTACAGGCGGTCGGCCCGCCGCGCACCGATCGCTGAATGGCACTCTCTCGCTTGGTACTTTTGTAGCTTGTGATCCCCCTGTGACCGACGTTCTCCGAGAGAGTTTTCGCCCGCTCTCGTCGCCGTCGTCTGATACATGCTGCTGATACAGGCGGCGGGGTACGAGAGAGCGGTCGGAGAGGAGAAATACGAGGCGTCTCTCGGGGATCGAAGAGCGGAAGGGACCGACTCCAGCCGAGTTTTCAGCGCGGCGGAAATAGTCCAGCTGGCGCGCGTCGATGCGCACGTCGTCGTCGTCGGGATGCAGCTCGCGGCAAGAACGGCCGCGTTTCGCGATTAACACGGCCGTCGGGTCCTTCTCCCGGTGAACTACCCGCTATCGACTACTTTTTGATCGAGCTTCTTCCCCCGCGGTAACATCGTTCGAGCTTCTCCTTGTTTATCGCGAGATGTAGCCGTTGTTACGTTGTTCTTATCTCTCTCTCTCTCTCTCTCTCTCTCTCTCTCTCTCTCTTTTTTCTTTCTTTCTCGCGATTTTTTCAGTTTCCTTGGGGCTTCCTCCGTTGGTCGCGCGTGTGCGTTTGTTTACATTTGACAGGATGAATCGACCACTTTGGGATCCGTCGTCTTTTTATGCATTCTACTTTTTGTTCTTCCTCTTCTCGTTTTAATTGATACATTTCGAATTGCGGGATACGGATTTTTTTTTTTAAATCAGTATTCCTAGTAGGAAAACTTTTCAGTTTTTATTACATGTATGTGTATATATCACAAAGAATATTTGGTACGGGTTTTGAGAAATCTGCAAGGAGTTTTGCAGGGATATAAATATAGAGGTCACGATAAAGCAACGTCTTACTGTTGTCGCATGTATTTTATTGTGACTCGTTCATTTTAAACAAATTGCACAGCCTTGGCATAAAAATAACATTGGCAATGGTTTGTGCTCCTGTGCTGTTAGCAAGAATAAAGAAAACAATGGCGACGATGATTAAGCGCGAAAAGTCTTTGTTTCAGATTACAATTAACGATTTACTTGCACGAGGTTGCGTGTATATTTTCAAACCTCCTTTATTTACTGTACTGTATAATAATTAAATAATAATGTGCCCATGCGATGCAAAGCGAGTATACTGTAACAATATTGAACGTTTCTTTGCGTCGCATAAGGAAATGCGCACGATAAATCGTGCGCTTGTCAACTGCATCCCTCTATTTTCATTCATTCTATTTCAGAACACGTATGGCAAGTTACAATGCAAAGAAAAGGTCTAGGGGCACGAAAGAACATTCAGGGACCCTACAGATTATGCCTCACCGATCAAACCTTAAGTTTAGTGAAGATTGGGGAACAGGATAACTCGGACTCTATCGAAATTTTCGTAAGTTCCTTTCTTATAGTTCGATTTTCGTAAGTTTAATTCGTTCGATAAATAGTCGAAAGAGTCTATAAATGAATTACGATTGTTACAATTTAGCGAGAATTCGCTACGAACTCAACTGGTTGATGGCGTGGGACTGTTCGTCAGTAGTTTTGCAATTTCTTAACTTTTTCGTCGTAAACTGATTGTCGACGGGACTTTACATTTAGTGTTACGGACATTCGAATTATTCGTCACCTTTGCACTTTCAGCTGCATTTCGTTAGACGTTGTGGTTTCGCGAACGACATATTCTACATAGAAGTTGGCCGATCCGCCGTGACTGGCGACGGTGAGTTCTGGATGGCGGTTGAGGACAACAATATCGCGCTCAATATGTACGATGTAATAACGACCGCGATGAGGAATTCGAAGAGTAACAAGGACGAGGTAGGACCTCGTCAGAGAATGCGTAGCTCCTCAGCCAATGAAGCCAGCAAGCCGATATCCGTCCTCCAACGACGGCATACGGGCCAAAAGCTTCATAGCTTTTCGCCTCTAGGTAAGCTGCAAGCCTTATATGGGCCCATTTTCTTTCTTTTTTTTTCTTTTTTTTTATATGTATTATTTACCCGAGCCAGGATGTAAGTTATGGGTAATTACCCGAGTGTCACGTACTGTCCACTTATCGAAATGTGTTTTTCACGTATGTAACTGGATTCTCGCTATTAGCAACTCGCTACGTGTTTACAGTTAATACTCTGTGTTCATCCGAGCTGTCACTGCGTTTTGCTCGTGTCGACTGTGGTACTTAAAGTCGTTCTTTGTAACGAATTCCTTTTTCACGTCCGAAAGCTTGAAAGCATCGGGTGCGAGCGACCGTCCGTTCCTCTTTACACCGGGCCATAACTGCACACACACATATTAAGTTTATATGTATAACTTTAAGAGTACCACAGAGATCGTCCACTGAATCGTCGTGTGTATACGCGTACACGTAAGAACCTCTGCTCTTAGAGTAACACAAGTGGGTTTACGGGGTTTACAGAGGAACAGAAGACACACAAGGAGCAAGTGGAACCGTTGCAGGAGCAGATTGCTACTTCCTGTGCTCCTACACAGAGTAGTCAATCTCGGAGTACCTCCTCCACCAATACAGTCACGGGTCTGTTCTCTGTTATAGTAGCTATCTGCTTTCCTCTTTTCGCGTTTCTCATAGCGATCTCGATCGGCAAGAAGAACGCGTTACGTAAACGGCGCTGTGAACGTATCGTTTTTACATCTCCCTTCGACACATTTTCATTTTCACGAGAGAGACGTTGGACGTTACCCGGAACATTTGGTCATTGCATTGTTCTCTTGCACGGATTTTTGGGATATTTGATTTCCTATACCTCTGTATCGTTGTACACGTTGAGTGTAATGTTAACACTGTATTGCTTACATTACGCATAATCGGTATACGTGTTACAGTTGTCGACAGATCGAAGGAAAGCAGTATATTCTCACTTTATTTTTTTTTTGGGTTTCGGCATTTAAGTTTTTCGTTGCGCCGAATGGATGTGAGTAGCACAGGGAGACCGGAAGGTTTCTTTGTACGAGTGCAATGATCAACTTGAAACAGAAAGAGAAGTCTGGCCGACGTACATGAAGTGATTGTGCATCGTTCCCCCGACTATTAGCTTCGTGGTGTAAATAGCATGATTAATACCGATCCAGTCAGTAAGTCGTCTGGAGTCTGTAAGTTGTCCGATGTGTCAGATATTATATATATACATATACAGTGTACATATTTATGCATATAGCATCTTGTTTGAAACGTACGTAAGGGAAGGATTGAGTTGGAAAGCTTCATTGTCACTTCGATGTTGTTTCCATTGCGATTCCTTTGTATCATGCTACAATTATCGACCGAGAGACCGAATCACATTATCGAGGGAAACGGTCATAGCCTGTTTTTATTTATTTATTTATTTTTTTCTCAAGACAGCAGCGTCTATTCCTTCCGATCAGTAACCCATCACACCGGAAAACATTCGCGAGAGAGAGCGGTCGTGCGTTTTAACGGCAGTACATGGTTCATTGTTCGTGCTGTATCCGTATCGAAATCCGGCGCGCGTAAGATGCACGTAAAAGAGACGAGACAGTTGTGCGATAGTGAGAGGTGTGTGGTTTGCAGCCGTTGCTGGTACCGGGGCTTGGACTGCTGGGATTGCCACGACTAATGCCAACTGTGCCGGTACCGCTAGACGTCGTCATTCGGTAGCCAGTCATCCTCATTCCGTCAATAATTCCCAATCCACTCATGTCACAACAGCAACAAATACATCCATGACCACCACCGCCACCAATGCCACCACCACCACCACCACCACCACTACCACTACCACTACCACCACTACAACCACCACCATCACCATCACCGCGACCGTCACCGCGACCACTACAACCGCGACAATATCCCATCAGAGAACCCTGTCGCTGCCCTTAGCTGCCGTTATTATCAATCAAACGCAATCATCTAAAAGATCAGTTTTACGGTGTATGTATTTTGTTCCGTCATATCTATCTATCTATCTATCTATCTATCTATCTATCTATCTATATATATATATATATATATACGTATATATTTGTTTAATCGAGCCGAATTTCTGTTTTACTCTTCAGTGTTTCTGCAGTTTCGCTTTGTCACTACCGCCCCCTTTGTGTTTCGCATACGATCCTCTATTTCCCCCCTCCCTCCCCTCTCCCTTCCGCCCTGGTAACTTTTCGGTGTGTGAAGTGCCGATCGATCAGTGTTATGTTTATTTCGATTTCACGACTGTAAAGTTCCGCTCTGGCATGCTGTTCAAAATGCATGTGATATATTATTATTATTATTATTATTATTATTATGAGATATGAGCTCTCCGCTGCTTCGGTTTGTACATTTCGTTTCTGTCTCCGATCGGATGTAAAATACGTTTACTGAATGCTGCGTATCTTTGGATGGTTTAGTAACAACCTTTGGCAAAAAACTTGGTTTCTCTCTACGATCCTCCGCTTCTTTACTTATCAGTTACATAATAACCCGGGCGGGAGCGCTCGAGCGATTCGCCGCGATTTACCGTCTCTTTTTTCCGTTTTGCTTGATACTCAAGAGTATACATACCTTTAACAGTAAACAACCTCTGCCGCGAGAGAGAGAGAGAAAGAGTGTGCGTGCGTGCGCGCGCGCGTGTGTGTGTGTGTGTGTGAGAGAGAAGGAGATTGATCTGTATATCTGGACATCATATACATGTAATATATGCGACATTGCGAAAAAAAAAAACTAACAACCGCGTTGCTGCTACGCTGGGAGGATGGAACTGGCTTTTTCACACTGTTAACGCGTTAAGAGCGAGCGAGAACGGCGCACGGCGAGATCTCTGACGAGAGTACGTTTGCAGGTACGACTGTGCGCGACCGGTGCGACAGCTTGCCGTCGAGGGCACGCACCACCAGCGAGGGACAACCGACTGCGATAGTGCTGAACCACCCGAGAGGAGCCCATATCATGTCGCACGTGCCACGACCGCACTCCATGTGCGGACGCGGCCTCTCCTACTCGCCGCCGATCGCGTCGATGCCCATCAGCCCGGCGTCCGACGTCTGCTCGTCCGACTCGGCTGGCTCGTCGCCTTCGATGGACGACTGCGGCGAGAACATGTCCGAGGAAGGCACCGTCTCGCGATACGGACACTCCTTAACCCCGGACGAGCAGCCGGTGATCTTGGACAAGAAGGGCGACGACTACGCGCCCTGGTCCACGTCGCATTCGCATCTCAAATACTCGCCAAACTTCAAGTCTCACTCGCCCTCTCAGGTAAGCAGCGCACCGGCACCGCGTGAACTCGCGTTGGCGTTTCACGTTCGGATATATCAGACTAGAAACGAGTTCCGTTAAGCGTAGTCTACAATAGGCGGTAGAAATATGTTCATAAGAAGTAAGAGTAAGGAATCGACCGATTGTATTTGAATGTAAGGAAAATAATCGACTATGATTGGTTAATTTTTTATTCTTACTGCCCGTTGTAGACCACGTTTTAAGCTGAGTATACACTGAGCGAACGAACGTGTAATATGAATGTGCGTATTCGTCTCTAAACGCACATGAACTTTCCTTGATAAACCATCTGGTGAACAAGCCAAAATGTTCTGCTCGCAGCGACATACAATCAGTCATACAGGACAGTTGCAACAGTTTTTTTTTTTTGGTTTTTATATGTTTCGTAATACACAAAAAATACGACGCAGCGAGCCTATGATTTACGAACATACGCAGTAGATAGTCAGACAGCTGTCAAAATTAGATATGTGTATATATGTATAAAATTACATGTGTATATGTAATTTTGACAGCTGCCTGACTATCTACTGCGTATGTTCGTAAATCATAGGTTCGCTGCGTCATATTTTTTGCGTGTCTCGAGTATGTAAGAAAAAAAACTTCCGCAATTATCCTGTGATCGACTATACATTTTGCAACAGCGAAAGTTTGCATTCGCTTTTTATTTCGACATTTTAATCATTTACTTTTTGTTCGGTCATTATATACACATCTTTTTATGGAGCGATATCGGTAAACAAAGACGGATTTTTTGTTTTCACCGTCTTCGTTCACTCACGTTCTCAGCCGGAAGACCCGGCAGGAATCAAATATCGATTTTGTTAAACCGCCACTAGGCTACACTTTCCGTCCTATCTGCGCTTTTCTATATTTTATCTTGGAGAAATTATATTTGCTTATCAAACTATTTTTGGAGTCTTTCTTGCGAATGCACTTAACTACAGAGGATTTTTTACAATTAAGGTCCTAAAAATTTATAATAAATGAAACTATAAATGTTCCAGGTCGTCCTGCACTCGTGGTGCTTGGAGTGCAGGACGAATTCGTATTTTCATTTGTTATAAATGTTTGAGGACCGAATTACAGAATCCGGTTAAGGTCAATTCTAGATATGTTCGCGGAAAAGATTTCAAAAATGGTGTGATGAGCAAATAGGATTTCTCCGAGTTAAAATATAGAAAAACACAGATAAACGTCAAGTGTAACCTAATGGTGTTTCGACTTTTAGCTTCTGCCGAGCCTTAATTTACTTTATGATTATTGTTTTGTTTTATATCAGTATTATTTTCTGCTACTTTGTGATTATCTTGCAATCACTTTACGAGGTGTACGCACGCACGCACGCACGCACGCACGCGCACACACACACACACACACACACACACACACACACACACACACACACACACACACACACACACACACACATATATATATATGATCAGCACATTAAAGGTTGTTGCAACACTTTTCAATGAGGTTCGCAATGCATTCCGTATCCAATAGGAGAATTTCTTTTTTTTTGACTTTCAAGAAATATATATTTTGTTATTGGATACGATATGCGTTGCGAGATTCATCGGAAAGAGTGTTGCAATCTTTAACACTTAGGTTGTCCAGCTAGTTTCGGACATAAATCCCACTCCTAAACGCGCGAAATTGTATACAGGATGTGTCTGAAGTCGACCGACAAACTTATAGGACAGGTTCTGTGTTGAAAAATAGCAAAAAGTCTTAGCAAACGTATGTTCGCATTTTTTTTGTCTTTGCTGAAGATGACAACGACGAAAGAAAATGTGTCGCAATAAGCGGGTTAAGAATATTAATATATATTTTTTTTTACTTGTTTTTGAAGGCCCATCAATTTTGATACTTCTGAACATCAGCCGAAAAATCGTTCTTTGTCACGATGCAATAGTTTAGAAATTATAAAGCAATATTCGAACGTGTACGCGCATCTTTACAGATATCAATTGTTTGAATTGATAAGGGAGGCAGACATTTTAGACAATTTTTTTATAACACTATGTGTCCAGTTATTTATTTGTAAAAGACGATTTAATGAATAAAATATATTTTTTTGGAAACTGAGATTGCGGCAGCTATATCTCAGAAACTAAATGTTACAGGACACATATTTATTAATTTTTTTACTTTTATATATATAATTATTATTAATATAAAATTAATATAAAATATATATAATTATAATTAATATAAAATTAATATTATATACTTATTATGAAATGATCAAACTTATGCACAGATATTTTTCATGATATTTTGGAAAGCAATCCATACATAATTGTGGTTGTTATTAAATCAGTTTCGCAAGAATATTTGTAAAATATTCGATAAAATAAGATGTAAAACACGAACAGAAGAGTAGATATCATACTTTTATTGAATACGTACTCTTATGAATACATTTGTCTTATTCTGACTGTATACAGAGTGTTCGTGAACTTCACCGACAAACTCACAGGATATATATATATTTATTTATTTATTTTTATGTTGAATCGATCCTGTGTTTTTATTTTAAACTGATATAATAACGACCACAATTATGCATGGATTGCTTTCCAAAATATCATGAAAAATATCTATGCGTAAGTTTGATCATTTCATAATAAATATATAATATTAATTTTGTTTTCTACATTAGTATATATTCTGTAAACATGATATTTTATTGTTTTTAGTCCGTATCTCTTTATAAATAGTTCATAAAATGATTCCTACTTCCCAAAAGTATTCCTAGTTTTTAAAACTATCCGTGGCGTAGCAGTCTAAGTGTTAATCTGTCAATTGTACGACGAGAATCGATAGTAATTCAGCTCTCTGTCCGTAGAGTTCCTACGGTGAAATGTACAGCCCCTGTGGCTCGAGCCCAGGTCGCGGTGGCGCGTACATACCCATGAGCCCCGCGACGACGGTGCATTCGCATTCCCGCGCGTCGTCCCTCGTGGAGGAGAGCAATGTGTTGCCGGACGGTTACGTGCCGATGGCGCCGGTTGGGGATGACGGTTACGTCGACATGGATCCTGTAAATAGTCACAACGGTCACTTCCCGGACGACATGTCGCAGCACGATGGCAGCAGCTGTTCTGTCACTTCTGGCACGCCCAGCACCGATCTCCGCTTCTCCGAGTACCACTTGGACAAAGTGACTAGTTTCCTGGCTCCCGGAGAAGATCTGCAAGCCAGACCGACCCGAGCTTACTCGGTCGGGTCTAGACCAGAGCCTGCGAACAGGCATCGCAAAAATAGGTACGTCCTGGCACTTTCGCAGGAGTTGAATCCTTCGGATCTGTACGGCTCTCGTGAATATTGCTCGCGTTTAAACACGGGGTAAACAGCTTATAGTGAACTCGATCACTTGCGCTACAACAGGTTAGTGCATACTGAAAGCTGTTATATGTGAAGCAGTTGTTTAACAACGATTAAACTCCTAATAATGATATTGCCACGTTATTCAGCAGAAGTAATCAATTATTTCACTTTCGAATTGCTTGCATATGTTACGCCATTATATTTATACACTTTATGTGTAGCGATCTTCAATATTCGCTAATCCGGTATAGTGTGAGTGAGATCGAATTCGCTATTAGTGAGCGCTTTGTGATTATTGTCTGCGATTGGAGTATTCTTTTAGATCTTCCACATATAAATACAAGGGAATGTATCAGAGGCAATAATAAACAAAGCGTTTACTAGAGCCGATATTCATAGTCAGATCTTATACTTATCGTCTTATGGTCGTCCGCAGTTGCTTTGTAACCGATGAAAATGAGTCGTAAAGTATCTGAAGATGAACTTAAGACGATCTTAAATATAAGATCCGACTATGAATACCACTCTCTAAGCTGCTTTAATTAGCTGAACGCGAATTATATTCTTCCCTCGTCCTTCCAAGCACCGATGGATCTAACAAGATTGTTTTCGTTACGCCGTTTATACCAGGTTGGACATCACCCCGCAGGACGCCAGTAGAGTACGAGCGTTTTCCGTAGGCAGCCGCTCCAAGAGGCCCGAGATCGGCAGGCTAGCCAACGTGGTCACCGCGCCGTTACCGGCCGGCTCGGACGGCTCGAACAAGTCGAGCTCCGCGCCGTTGCTGTCGAGCTCCTGGGGCCACAACTCGGGTTGCTCCGGCGCGTCCGATCGCATGGAGGATCTCATGGAATTGGACTTCACGAGGCCCAATCTCCCTATCGCTCTCTCCTCGCCACCGTCATCCTATCCTCAGCCGCAGTCGCAATCGTACTCTACTGCCACCGACACTAGTTCCTACGTCGACATGTCGCCCGGACAGCCCCCCGTATCGACTACTGCCCCATACGTCGATATGAGTGGCATGAATAAGGTACCTCGACACTCGCTTCGTTCAATTAAGCGTTTCCCGACGATCGGCACGCGGGGAGAAACTAATACCGTGCCTCTTTTTGCAGATCAATCGCAATAACAATAACAATACAATCACTGCCAACCACAATCATAGCCACATGCATATATCATCGTTAGCTTTCGCCCATAAACCTGTAATTACAACTTTAAAGCCGGTGGAGGAGGCGGAGGGACCTTACATGAGGATGGATGGCACAGCGGAGGATTGGTCGCATTCGGAGGCGAGCCCGAAGCAGCTGTCGTCACCTATGCAGGAGGACATCTATCACACGAACGGGCCACCAGGTGAGCCAGCGACCACTCTGACGTTCGACGTCTGTAACAACCATCGTGACGACAAATACGATCGTTTTTTCAGGCAGCACAAGAACGGCGCCGGTAGACCTGCCGCAACCGAGGCGTCCCCCGGAGGGATACGTCGAGATGTCATTCAAGACGCGTCCGAGTCTGGACCAGGACTACATGAACATGAGCATAGGCGCGAACAATCGGAACAACCGCAAGGCGACGCGAGTGGGGGGCGGCGGTAGTCGCAAGGAGAAGTCCCGGTCGCAGCCTATCGCGATCCAGGCGGGCAGCAAGCCGTCGAAGACCCCGAGTTTCCTGCCGTTGAACGGCAGCCCGACGTCCGAGAGCCTGGCGAGCACGCCCGCCTCGCCGCCGCGGGCGACACCCACGGGCTCCTCAGCCACGATCTTCCCCTTCTCGCTGAACAGCCCGCAGTCGCCGGTGAAGCCGTTTACGGAGCAGAAGCCGAGCGAGGAGACGCCGGACGTCTCGCCGAGCAACGATTACGCGGTGATGGAGCCCGCGAAGAAGCTCGTATGCGCGCCGTGCCCCGTGCCGTCGACGGAGACGGCAAACCACGAGAAACCACCTAGTCCCGTAGGCAAGAACGCCCCACGGATCACATCGAACTCGCAGGAACACCACCACCATCACGCGGTCGGCCCATTGACGAAGAGACTCTCGGACCTGACGGTGTCGAAACCGCGTCTCGTCACGGCCTCGCCGAATACCAGCCCCACCTTGACGGGTTTCAAGCCGTCGTCTGTGCAGCAGCAGCCGCCGCCGAAGCCATCCTCGCCGAAGTTCATCGACGAGACCCCCACGCCCACGCCGACGCCCACGCCTACGCCGAGCCCGTTGGACAGCGAAGGCTACGAGAAGCTCCAGCCGGGCGCGACGATTCTGCACTACGCTAGTCTCGATCTGCCGGAGGTTAGTAACCCTGCGCCCGTGTCGCCGGCGTCCGCGCAGGAGGGCCTCATCTACGCCGAGATCGACTTCGCCAAGCTCAGGCAGAACTAACGTAATACGTTGTCCCGGTGCAGGCGCTCATCGGCGCGACGACGCGACATGGGCTGACGCCTCTTGTGTTCCCTACGATAGCAACGAGTAGGCAGGGTATGTAATATCGATCGTTCTGACATTGGCTCGGCTGGTCTAAGTAGGGCGCCGGCTAGGAACTGTGTATATATATATAAAGAAAAAAAGGGAAAAATTCGTTTCTTCGCTCCAAGCCTGACGGCACTCGCCGCGCCGTTCGCCAATCTTCCTAGCGTGACGGTCTCGGCGGTCTATTTTAAATCGTTTGAGGAGGAGAGGATGAAGAAAAGAGAGAATAGGCGGCGTTGGTACCTATAGTTCTGGTTGTACTGCATTAATATCGTATTTTATCGGAATGATGTGAAATTCTTTTTAGCATAGGCGCGCGAGATATGTATATTTATTTTCCGTGGCTAATCCCGTGGGGAGCCCGCAAAATCTGTTCTTCGTGTGTACACACCGCGTTTTTATGACGTTGAAACGGCCGGATATAAAAGACAGAGAGAGAGAGAGAGAGAGAGAGAGAGAGAAAAGAAGAAAAAGAAAGAACGAATTCAGCAAGTAACTGAATTGCTCTAGAAAGATGTTATATTTTTTAGTCAGTTAGATATCAATATCTTAAATTTATATTTTCCGTTGGCAAATTCGCTTGTTGTCTAAAAAATTTATTCCGTTTTGTACTATATACATTTCAGACGCTGACAAGCCGAAAAGAAAAGCAAAAAAAGAAAGAACAAGTCGATTTTTCTGAAAGATATATACGCGTATATCGAATTTATATTTATATTTAGAATGTATTCCTAACGATATGACTACGAAATTTATTTATGTTAATTGCTTAGGGGGAGCTGCGCTCTGGATAATAATGTAAATTTCTATCGATCCTTTTTTCGCACGTATGTGTACAAATTTTAACGACGCATTTTTCTTTTCTTTTTTATTTGTGCGCTGTGAATTCGACCGAGCTGGCTTCGTTGAGATTCGCGTTCGATTATTGTTCATACGAGGAACAGCATGTTACGGCTGTACGTTCATTTTGGCGTTCTAACGTTCTATGCTAGTCAAAATTGTCGAGTCCGAATTTGAGCAACGCTTTTAAGTTATTCGTAAGGAGCAGCCACTATATACGTGTGAATTCTTGCGCTTGATATGTATAAGAGAGAGAGAGAGAGAGAGAGAGAGAGAGAGAGAGAGAGAGACATCGGTTCGTGTTTTGGGCGTTTTATCGTTTATCCGAAGTCCTCGGGATTTCCAACGAGGTTTGTGGGATCCAGTGAGATCCGAGCGGAGTTTCAAAAACTGTGGGGGAAAAGCATGTGATGTGAAAATTGGCATTTTCGTTTCTTCGATAAAACCGATAAAATAGTTCTTCGAACTTGCGTTCATCGTGCGCAGGCAGCGCGCGCCGGCGGCGGTACTCCTCTGTCGGTCGGTTCTCTTCGAGAAAGCATAAAAAAAGGAGAGAAGAAGAAGAAGAAAATAATATAAAAATTTTTCACGACGCCAGCCCTGCTTTTAGACGTTGCGACTAACCCGTTGGATAATCGATACTTATAGTTCGAGGGAAGCTTCGACTGCGAAACAGATGAAATATATCGTAAAAAAAAAAGCTTTAGGAATATCGCACACAGGAGAGAACGAATGAACGGTGGCGTGTGTGAATGTGCATGTATGTGTGTATGCGTGTGTGTGTTTTAACAGTACACTACCAGAAACATAAGTACTGAAGGAAAGTGAGAGAAACGTGAAGCGAGTCCCCGTTGACGACGAGAGATCGACGAGGTCGGATGAAATTCTGCAGACAACGGACGGAAGGAAAAAAAATCGTTCACAGCGCGCCGGGTTATAATAATTATTTGCGTTGCTCTCTCGGCCTCTCTACCGCCTTCGGAGTTTGATCCGACTGTTTCCTCGTGAGGGAAACGTTTACCCGCCAATGTTAGATCGACATCTCTTAGAATTCGTATTGCAGACAAGATAGATGTTCCGTACAAGTGCAGTATACATGTGTTATCATGCTTTTCGTATAAATCATGAAACGGAGCCGGGTTAATCCCGTCGAGGGCTAACTCGACCGGTATACACAGCGTACATATACATACACAGTCGCATACGCACGTGGCATATATGCGTATATTCGCTCCGCAGGATGTTCTGTGAAAGACGGTACAACCGACGATGTGCGCCGGTGATAACGTCGCAGGCGGTCGAAGGACGAAAAGAGCGGGAGGAAGGTGATCGGATGGATTTGTTGAGAAAAATGTAAAAAAGAAAAAGAAGCAAAGAGAAAGAACAAGAAGTGGAAAGGAGAGGGACAAAAAAAGAACACAGGGACGACTGCATATGACGATTAAATCTTCATCGATGGTACGGCTTATCTCGTTTCAGCTCTAATATACACTCTTTGCATGTATCTTATTTAAACGTAATTGCGGCGGTTGTATCGTGACGTACAGGATGTCTTGTGTGTATACACACACACACACACACACACACACACGTATATCCAGCGAATTTCCCTATGAGATGAGCATGTATGCGTGCGGGTATACGTGCGTGCAGGCGTGATGTGTATATGTGTGTGTGTGCGTTGGTGTATGGTGCGTGTATGTTGCGTGTATACGATACGGACAGGCGCGTGTGTATACTTATATGCGCACACATACACAAACACATACATATATATGTTATATATAAATATATTAAGTATAATAAAATAATAATCATTAATAAACTCACAATATAATGGATGGTGTTTTATTCAAGAGTCGCTACCTAAGATACGAGAGGTCTGAAACAAATGGCTTTTATATGCCGTTTGAAAGCGGAAACTTTCCCCTTCAATTTGCATCCTCACGGATCGTTATGCCATTTTTTCCTACCGAGTTATTCAATGCTGAAGCAAAATGGCACTTTCACTTTCATCGCTCACAGTGAGCGAACGAATCATGAATGAAAAACTTGAACTTTCTTCAAGATGTATGTATCACATTTATAATAAACATACATTTTCAGTGCGGAACCTTAACTGAAATATAAGGTTGAACATTAACACGTTGACTGCCACGGAACTTTTCACGATTCTGGTCTAAGAAGCCAATTTGATTTGATTGATTTAATCAAGTAATGATGCGACGAGATAACTCGTAGTTGGCGTCCTGGGCAAGTAAACAACCTACGAGATATCTCGTAGCTGGCAGACAACGTGTTAAATAGCCGCTATTTTTCGTCTAAGTCAATATATTTTAGCGACGGAACGGTAGTAACGTTATGAATTTAATATGCTTGAAAAGTAGAGACTTCAAGCTTTAAAATGCTTCCAGAACTGCTGTTTTCACTATCGTCATTTTTGCCAAAGTTGTAGCTCGTTGAATTTGGTCTATGTTTCAATATAAGAAATAGGCCGATTAGCCGGCTTTTGAGTCATATTACTTGTTGAATGTACTCACGAAATAGAAGTTACGTCTGACCCACTGTTGAATCGTACCGCCTCATTTTTTTATTTAATATAAAGAATATACAAAAAGAATATGGAGTCTAAGGACAAAGCCTATTCGATCCAATTATTTACAATGTTATTTGAAAGCGCAGAAAGTAAATTAAATATATTGACCTCTAGGCTAAATTCTCTTTTACAATATTATAATTTTATAAAAGTGTCTCTAAAAATGCTTCGGAACTACCAGATCGGCTAACAAGCCACATTTCAGGCACTATCGATAAAAGAGAGTTCAGAATACGAGCGTTGTATCGGAGTCATCGTATTTAAGGGTGAAATTACACGGTGCGTAATAGAACTGTGGAATAAACAGTGCGTCATAGGAGCAACCAATCAGCGCTACTTCGCTCTTTTCTATCACGCAAATTTTGCATGCTGATTGGTTGCTTCTATGACGCACTCTCTATTCCGCAGTTCTATTACACACCGTGTAATTTCATCCTAAGGCTCAGCTCCCTCCGTTAGCTATATTGGTTTTGTGACGTCATAAGCGAGAAATGCAATAAGTTTCTTGCAAGTATTGCACACTTATTTTTTAATTTTCCCTAAAATACAATGTTTTCGTAATCTTGAAACCTATAAAATGTGCAGAAAACTGAGATATCTGGTCGATATGTTATGTAGGATCACAAAATAACTCTTGAAATGAGTCATTTTTCTGTCATACTCGGGCGGTCGTGATAGCTGAGATTCTACGTGACATCGGCCAGATATCTCAGTTTTCAGCACATTTTACAGGTTTCAAGATTACGAAATCATTATGTTTTTCAGGAAAAATTAAAAAATAAAATTATATATTGCAGAAACTATTTTTACTACAAATCATTTCTCGCCTGTGACTTCATAAAAACAATATGGTTAACGGAAGCAGCCGAACCTTAACCTAACTCATAGGCTATCTACAAGAAAACAAAAATCACGCGGAAATCACAGAAACGATCTTAGATCTTATACTATCTCAGTTTTTTCGGAGATATGGTGGCGACTCGTAGCGGAAGCTTTGGAACTAAAAGTCGACTTACCATCCAAGACCTCGCGAGTCTTTTCCGACCAACATTTATCGATCACTTAGCCGTGGTGTAAACTTCTTTAACGAGTTGCGAAGCTTAATTTTAATAATTAATTTTTCGAAAATTAAAATCATTTAGGCGAAACACTTGAACATGGCTCAAATATTTTTCAATGTAATTTTACTATATTTGCGTGGCGATCGGTATGTACATTTTCAAAAACGATAATATGCTGACCGATCGCCACGCAATTAAACACGGTAAAACTACATTGAAAAATATTTGGCCCGTGTTCGAGTGTTTCGTCAAATTCCTCTTAGTTTTTGAGAAATTAATGATTAAAGTTAGATCTCGCGGCTTGCCAAGTGGGTTTGAGTCTCGGCTAAGTAGTCGATAATGTTGGTGGAAGAAGGTTCGTGTCTTGGGTCGTGGGTGTTGGCGTCAACTTTTAGTTCTCTAACTTCCGCTACGAGCCGCCACTATATTTTACCGACGATTTGAAGCGTAGTATGCTTTAATATTAAGTAACATTTTTAATATTTGAGTCGAATAAGCTTTGTCCCTAGACATTCTTTAGTACCACGCGTACTCCTTTTGTACACTATTTATACTAAATAAAAAAAAAATCGAGATATAGTACGACTTAATGACAGTCGTCGCTCCTATTTCTTGAGTAGTATGACTTGAAAACTGGTGAGACATATTTTTCTCTTATATTGGACATAACTAAATTCAACAAATCGTCAACTTTGACAAAAATAATGATAGCGAAATGGTTCAGGAAGCATTTTAAAGCTTGAAGTCTCAAATTTTCAGAAATATTAAATTTACAATATTGTCATTGTTTATAGCAAAGATATATCGAGTTAAATGAAAAATGATTACTGGTCAACTCTTAACTTCATTTTTCAGTTATAGTATTATATTGAAAATTAATTTTTATAAAAAATACGACAAATGCATCTCGAAGAGGGAAGTTTAAGCTTTTTATTGATTGCTTAGCAAACGTCATACGCCGATTTATTCACTAACTGCGAGCGATGAAAGTGAAAGTGCAATTTTTGCATTGAATAACTCGGTAAAAAGAAATCGCATTGCAATCTGTGGCGATGAAAATTAGAAGGAAAAGTCCGTGCTTTTAAATATAGTATAAATGCTATTTGTTAATGATTTTTTGTTTATGTTGCACACCTCGATAAATTTTATTAAAGATTTTTTACATTTGACAAGTTTTGACTTATAGTCATATAACATTATAAAAAATAAGTAGAACTTACATTCAAAAATATTCCTTAAACCTAGAAACTTCAAGTTGTAAAATACGTTTTAGATCATTTTATTATCATTATTTTTATCAGAAATACAACCTATCTAATCTTGCTTACTTTTGTAAGAAATAATTTTTTCATATTTTTATAATGTAGGAATATGAAAAAATTGTATTTGTATCAATGTGAAAAAATTAATTACATATAAAAACAAAAATAAAATTTGAGAGGGGAAGTGAAATGGAGAGAAATGTCTGTCTGCAATACAGTGTGTCGTAGTATAATTAAGATAAAATATTTGTATTTCCGTCGTTCCAAATAAGACCAATCGGCAATGACGGAAGGCGCAAATCGGTGAGCCCTACTACGTGCCGCACCGACGAAGGGCCAGATGAATGCGCCCATTTATTTACAAAAGATCTCCGCGGGCTATATCGAAAGCTGAAGTAGCTTTTCCGCAGCGTTTCTCTCATTTCACGTTTAACTGCCGGTCCGTCGAGTCCGGCAGATAAGTCGGGATTTTCAAGCGTCATTAAACGTACCCTAAATATACACAGTCGGCTAAGAAAAGGCAAGTCACGCTGTTTGTATTCGCCGTGTCATGTCACATGCTCACTAATCGGCAGAATAACTTGCAGTGTAATTAGCACGCTATGCAATCAAACCACTAATATTTTACAACCGTGCAAATTCGTTTCTCGACGTTATCACGGCGACAGATTATTACTTTTTCATTCATTGCTTCTTCTTCTCTCTTATATTTATAAATAATAAAGTGAATGGTGCGTATGTAGAAAAAAAATAGTACCAAAATTTACATTCTCATATATAAGCAAGAATATATAAATTTATATGAAAATAAAACTTGCTCTTACATGAAGAAATTTTGTATAATTTTATTTCTATTTGTATATTTAGTCCCACTAAAATTATATTCTTGTTATTCGGAAATAATTTACGAACTGAGAGAAAAACATATAGTGGATAAAAGGAACGATATTTTGAAACTAATATAATTCTTAGTTTGAAAATATTGTTCCTTCTATCTAATATTTTTTCTTTCCAATTTATGAAAATTATTCTTGAATATACTAACAGGAATATATTTTTAACGAAACTATATAAAATTTCCTCGTATAAAAATAAGTCTTCTTCATATAAAATTGTATATTTTTGCTTATACGTATGAGAATATGAGTCTTGAATTGATATTAATTTTCTTTTACGTAGTCTGAAAAAAATTGCTATGTTCAAGTAAATATTTACCAAGGAGCATTGTAGTAATTTATTTTATCTGGATTAAGTAAATATTACTTGAGTATAGCACACTAGAAGAAAGAAAGTGCTATATTCTAGTAAAATTTACTTAATCCAAATAAAATAAACTACTACAATACTCTGTGGTAAATATTTACTTGAACGTAGCAATTTTTTTTCAGTGTACATTTAGAAGGTTCTAAAATTCTAGACTAATTGCATCGCATATTAAGGCTTTTCTACCGGTTAACGCGTACCGTACATTTCCACGGGCTTCCTGGGAAAAAAAGATCATATATGAAATTTGCCCATATACGACTATATATAATCATATATATATCCACAAAAAAATACCGTTGTTTACAAATTATATGCAAATATAATCGAAATAAATGTTTCTGACTACTTGTGTTTGTGACAGCACATGATATCGACATTTAATGAAATGACATGATATCATTTTTTTCGTGTGGATATATATCTTCAATCTTATATGTAACCACATATATGGGCGAAATTCATATATGATTTTATATAATTATATATAATCATATATAATCATATATAATCATTTTTCCCGAGTTCCAAAGTCCTCGTACGTCACGTTCTCTCGCCTTTCTCGGAGAGGAGCCGGGGAATCTCTAGAATATCCCTCAGTCTCTCGCGCGCGTCTTTCATGTGTCGCCTGTTATCACACACGTCGACTCCGCTTCTCTGCGCCTATGTATGTTATCAATTATATTTACACACTGTGGCAAAACAGTTGCCCCTTGTCCGAGAGAGAAGAAGCGGGTTTCATCGGCGAGCCCGCGCGTAAATTCAGGTCCCCCGCAGGCGGGCGAGCGCGCCTGCCTGCCTGCCTGCCTGCCTGCTAATTGCAGCCGGGCTGATTACGAGCCGGGGCGGCCGTTTTACGATGTTTGGCGAACATGTCATCCCGCGAACCGTCTGGGTTGCGCATGTACGACGGCGATACGTACGTGGGTGGAGCTCGGGCGGGCGTCGCGATGTCGACGTCCGGGCTTCCACGAGTACCTAAATGGGGTTGGAGAGGATCGATCAGGGAGTCTTCTCTCTGCAGGAAGCGCGCCTCTCGTTCGCCGCACGCCGTATTCGGCCTTCGGATCTTGCCGCTCGTATCCTCGTTATTAAAGCGGTAATCTGCTCCGTCGGTCGTTCGTTCGTTCTGTTAAGTCCAGCATCCCCGAGGCAGAAAAAAAAACAAAATAGTAACTACTTCAGAATTGAGTGCTAATTAGGTGCTAATTTAGTGCTGCATCTCCGATTTTAGTGCTCGAGCAGCTTAGCAGGGATTTGGCGTTTTAAAATGAGAATGCCGGTTCACGAGACAATCTAGTACCGTCACTAGATAAATAAACAACCAAATTGAAAATAATATATATATATATATATATATCACAATTTAGTACATTTTAGGTATTTTAAGGGACAGCAGGATGGTAAAATATATATCAGAGTTTGAAAAAAAATTCCGTTCGAAAAATTGCTTGACCCAAAAGCTCCAGTAAAGCTGCTTGGTAATTCCTCGACGGTGGCCAGTTGTTAGTTATGTTGTGCTATTTTATTTATGCATTTGGCGTCGTGACACTACCGTGTTGTTTGATATAATTCAATATAGAGAACCTATATTCTACAAAATCAAAAATAAGTCCTTTAGAATGAACACAGCGAGCCGCTTCGTGGTTAAAAAAGTTTACTAATTTATATTACATTATTTTTTTGTGTTATATATTGTATTCCATTATACATTGTATCAAAATATACATAAGAATAAAAATGAATGAATCTTAATTCAATTTCCTTTTTTATTTGCCACCCTTCCTTTCCTTATACTTCTTTGCTCATTATATTGTCCTGATGCCAAAATGCGAAAATCGGTAATTTGAGAGAAATTTTCAATTCAAGTTTTCAAATTTCCCACCGGAAATTTGTGCTACTTCTTTGCTCATTATATTGTCCTGATGCCAAAATGCGAAAATCGGTAATTTGAGAGAAATTTTCAATACAAGTTTTCAAATTTCCCACCGGAAATTTGTGCTACCTCTTTGCTCATTATATTATCCCGATACCAAAATGCGAAAATGGGACAACTTTACAAATTTCCTGCTAAAAATTCATTTTATATCTTTGTATCAGGAGAATATAATGAGTGAGGAGATATTCAAAAATTTATTCAAGTAGTACCAAACGAGACAAACAGTCAAGAATTGAAGATTGAACGGTTTTTTTTTACAGGGAAGGATTGAAAACCAGGAAATTAAAGTGAAAAATAAGAATACAATATTTTAATAAAATATTTATTTTTTTACAAATATGACATATTCTAACAATTTAATGCAATGTAATGCCATGTAATATAATATATATAATATATTAAGTATATTTGTACAGAGAGAGACACACATACACACACACACACACACACACACACACACGTGCAAGTTTTAGTCTCTTTTACGAAAATAAAACAAAACCTTACGGACAAAGACTAAAATGTTTACAATACAATAAAAAAAAATGTAGCATATTTGCACGATATATTATATAATATGATACATATTATATAATATGATATAAATATAATATAATAATATAAATAATATGACATAAATATAATATAATATATTATATAATATGATATAAATCAAAGAATGTTTTTTAATTCCAAGAGATACTTGCGCCATATTAATGCGGACACTTTACTTTCATGAATGTGGAGTACAGGTCCTCTTTGTAGCTTCGTATCTCTTAAACTGAGATTGATATTCAATTTTGTTTATTACTCTTTAAAATATTAAAAAAAAAAACACTAAATTTTGGTGTATATATACTTTATGGTTTGATTGTCTCTTTAAACCTTGTGTCAATGGATAGGTACTTATTCCAAATTGAATATTTACTTTCCCACGTTTTTAGGCGAATTTTGTTATAACGCTTCAGGTCCCCATTCTGTGTGTAAAACAGAATTTTTTCGCACCAATCTGATGTTATTTTTTTTTATAGCAGGTACCCAGTGCATTGAAAACATCCATTGACACAAGGTTTAAATAGTGGGACACTAAGTTGCAGTTAGCATAGTCTCTAATTTCAAATGCGATTTGCTGCTAAACTGCTCGAACGCTAAAATTGAGGATCCAGCAGTATATTAGTACTTAATTAGCACTTAATTCTAGAACAGCTCGCGTCTTTATTTTTTATGTTAGAGATGCAAGAGACTCGGTTCGTCGCCGATGAAGCACTCTAACACACCTCTAACGCTTTCGTTACTTATTCGTTCGCTCGCTCGTTCGACGAACATCGACTCGACGCGTATTCATTCGCGATCGTTACATGCGATTATATTCCGATAATAGCGGGGTCAATGCCGGCTGGACGACGGACGGAACAATCGAAAAATTCGCTCGCTCGCACGCACAATGATGAAACGCACCCTCGTAGGCCCGCGAGTGAAATTTTCACCGAACGCGATATATCCATCGTCAATACCGTTTCCGGCGGTACGTCATATCCCATTGCGACGAAACTGCATTTAGCCGGCGCCCCGATATTCCGATCAATATTCTAATAATTTAGGCCGCCGAAACTAGGTTCTATTCGAGCGCAGTTTGTAAAAGCCGGTTGTTAATCGTTTTCATTGAATGCTCGTCAGAGGGAGAGAGAGAAAGAGAGAGAGAGAATACAAACGCGCGCGCAGCAGACGACGCGATTTATTTATTTACTCCCGACAGTTGGATATATACTAGCGATTAATAAAATCGTTTCCTCCGTTTACACGTGTCGCCGCGACGGCGAGCGGCGAAAAACGACGAGAATGAATTTCTGCCTCCGATAGGCCGCGTCCGCCTCGTCATCAGCGAATAAAATGCGCCCGCTCCGCGCAAACGATATTTTCGTAACGCACTTTTGTACCTGTAATTAATGGAATATTTCCAGCCGACCGTACCGGAGAGCGTGTGCCAATTTACCGTCGTATTACCGCGCGCGTATTTGCGCCGCGTCACACGCGGAGTTCGACGTGAGGTACCGCGAACGACGACTACGACGACGATGATGACGAGAAGGACGACGAGACACGCACACCGTTCAGTGCACGCGTAGACCCGCCGTTGTTCGCGTGTCTCCGTGTGTTCACCGGTAAACGAGAAGGGGTGCAGGCCCCGGGGGTTGGAGGCCAGGGGTTGAAGCCATTACCGTCACAAAGCTACCACTAGATTGCCGTCGGGGCTCGGGCTGCCTCTCTTCGCGTGTCTGTCGTTTGCGCTCTCTCTCTCTCTCTCGCTCTCCTCTATCCTTCTGTCATTCTCCAACCTGTTCTTTGTTTCGCTCTCTCTCTTTCTCTCTCTCCCTCGCGCGGGCGCGCGCTCTCCTCCTCGCTTCGTTCGTATTCATGATTTAAATTCAATTGCCTTTTATCTGCTATTCCGGGCTCCGAGTCGCTGATGATGGAATCGCTGAGATCAGAGACGATAGTGTCCTTGTCTGTCTACCTGCGCGCTCTCTTTATGCATCTTTCTTCCTCCCTCGCTCTCTTTCTCTCTCTCTCTCTCTCTCTTTCTCATCACTCTCTTCCGCGTTTCTTCCGCATCGTAAAGGACTACTCTCGTTGGATCTCGATGAAACGAACGTTACTGCCATCGCGCACAGTAATTTGCGAACTATGTACCTCTCTCTCTCTCTCTCTCTCTCTCTCCCCCTATCTATTTACCTGTATATCTATCTATCTATCTCTCTATCCTGTATATCTATCTATCTAACTATCTCTCTATCTCTAATATTTTCATGTTCTAACTTATACGCAGTCACATTTTCACACGTGTGTCATCATTCGCGAGAACATTGTACGACGAGCCACACGGAGAAACATAGAAAAACTTCCATAGAAAAAAATATAATTAATTTATCGCATATGATCTTCTTCACGCGTGTAATCCTATATTTACAATACATACGCATAACACCGGGATGACGTTCGCCGCGCTTTCAACAGAGCCATCACGGCTAAACAGATATGCTCGCGCGAATGTACATGGAAGAGACGTCGTCCTTGAAGAAATTCCACGCGAAAATAGGGCCAAAAATATGGTCCCTCTTTTTCTCTCTCTCTCCTTCTCTCGACCCGACAACTCTTGTTTATGTTTTGGAAATGGGCGGACAAAAGAGCAGTTGGCAAAGCAATTTGGACGAGTACCTGAAAGAGGTATGGGAACGATGCGTAACCCTACGCGCTGAATGAGACTCGTCGTGCCGCCGGAATACTAGAAGCTGCTACGGGCCAGTTCTTCGCACTTTTGCGCAATTATACGCAACGAGCCATAATTCCCGCAAGGGCGACGATGACGACACATTCCACCAGAGGTAGAGAGAATTTCAGCCGGAGGATCAATCGACCACTCTGACGAATCTCTTCGAGATATTTCCTAAATAACTTTGGCTACTTTCCAGCAAGAGGCACAAAAGTCGACAAAAGTCTAGCTATATCATGATTTCTCCTTTATTTCGCATTAGGGTAAAGAAAAGGATAATAGATGAAGTAACTGGACTTGTATCAACTTGTGTCTTTTGCTGGAAAGCAACCCCTGAATGCGCATTTCAACACTCAGAAGCGGCTACCGTGCACGTATACTTTGATCTCGCTCGATTGTCGCACTTCCTTTATCCTGTGCACCGTGTGAATTTGTACAAATGCTTGATGCGCAGTGTTTTGCCCGCACTGCTCGCAAAAATGCGACACGTCCAATTCGAATTTTCTAATTCACCCAATAAGCGCAAGCTGTCGGGAAGGGCGACGAAGTAACATCCAAATTTCGGGCTGCATCTCGCGAAGCTTCGTCCTGCGGGAGTCAGCTCGCGCCTCGTCTTGAACGCGTCGGGGCGAGGAGCGAAGGAAGAAAAAGGGAAGTAAAAAGGAAAGAGTAGCGAGAGGGGAAGGCGAAGTGGCCACGCGGCCTTGGAGCCACGCGCCTCTAGCGGCATCGTAGAAGGTGTTTTATGGCCTCCACCGCGCGCCCTACAACGGCCCTTCGAATATCCTCATCCATATTTCCTCTCTTCGTCTCATTTATGTGTCCCATTTATGCGTCCCGTCGTTCTTGTCCCATTTTCACATAATTTGTATTTCTCTTTCTGTCTTTCTCCCTTTCTCCTTGACCGACTTTCTTCCTGATTTTCGGACTACTTTCTAACTTGCTCTCCGACAAGGGCGAGCAAAACGCTGCAGAAGATGCACGCTACAGAAAAGGGAGCAAAGCGCGAAGAGTAAATATAATGAGATGTCCTGAGGATGAGCTTACTTACTCTCGATACGGGAACTAGGTCGATGAGCCGATAGTCGAGCCTCAGTCACACGAGGTCAAAGGACTTTCAGGACACTGTGTCACGCGACCTTTCACGCTGCTTTCGGAGCTTGAAAAGCGCCTGGTAGCTGCATTCAATGGAACGCTTCGTAAATCCGTCAAGTTACGGTCGCTTTCGGGTACTGTGAAACGGTTTCTTATACATGAAAAGAAACGGGCCTGTTAAATTCCGACAGTTAGTTCCAAAATGAGTCCGTGCTGTGTCGCAACGGTAGTTCGGCGCTCTAACGCGTGTTTTCCCATTGTCAATCGCGTTACACGCCTGACACGGGTGAATACGCAACGCGAAATGTCGTTTCCCTTCGTTCCCGGATCGCCCGCCGCCTCTGTGAGGACCCATGGCGTTAACTTACGGTGAGCATTCTGTCGCGATGCTGCCGTTTGGACGCGTGTGCGTGCGTGCGTGCCGAGCGTGTGACACTATGCAGGCACCGTGCCGGTGTCGTGACCGCAACCACCCACGCGCATAAAACTTCTAACGCGTCCTCCGAGAGGGCTGCTCCTCCCATTTGCGAGGTCCCACCGACGGCGACCGCCGGGGTGGTCGGACGCGGACATCTCGCGGAGAGAACTCGTGGATATATTTCATGAAATATTTATCTCGCGCCGAGATACGCGTCCCGACGCGCCGCCGGGTCAAGAGTTCGTGCAGACGTTGAAAGGCGAGCGACGACGGGAACTTCCGACACGCGAAACGTGTCCTCCGGCAGTCCTTCGACCGAGTTTTTCGTTTTCCAAATTGGACTATTTTTAGGACCGTTTATTATCGGCCGTAGAATATATATATATATATCTCGGAATATATCTCGAAGGTTGAAGAATTTCAAATCGCAGAATGATCTGCAATCACAGAATGCAAGAATTTCAAATCGTCGGGACGTTATCCTACGCTATACTATTTATTTAATTATTTAGTTTTAGTTATCCTTTATTTACTTTTTAGTTATCCTATTACACTGCGGACGAAATCTTCGGTTCGCTTAACAGAATGAGGATCGGAAGCTCAGTAGTGAGAAATGATAATCTCTGTTGAGCCGGCCGAAAATATTTGTTTAAACATTCCGTTGTATATATTACAACACTTTTTTCGATAAGTTTCGTAAAGCATCTCGTATTTAATAAAAAAATGGATGTCCCGAGAATGACTAAGAAAGGAATTCTTCTATTGGATACGAGTTGCGTTATGAAACTATTTAAAGAAAGCAAGTATTGCAACTTTTAATCTACAGACTGCAAGTACAACCGACTTTTCGTTTGACTCTCAAGGAACGGAAAGTCGGTTATACAGAAGAACTTATTTATGTACTTATAGCACCATTTTTAATATAATTAATATTAATATTACTTGTGCATGTGGAAGAAATAGTCTTAAATCAATGATAGATATTCTCATACATAAGCAAAAAATATTATTATATTCTTAGAAGATTTTCAGTTTTGAATTGAGTCTTGAATTGAATAAGTAATACTTGCATCAATATAAATTCGTTCAAATTAAGACTAAAAATTTTCTAAGAAAATTCTAATAATAAATTCTAATAATTCTAAAAATAATATTCTTGTTTATATACGAAAATATTTATCATTGATTTAAAACTCATTTTTTTCCATGTGGGAACAGATACATATTTAGTCATGTATTAAACGTACGTCCGTTTCTTTCAATCGGCAATCATACACGGAGAATCAGCCCTTTAAAACCGATTTTTTAATACCCAGAATAACATTTGTTTAGACGTTAACCCGTCTCCGTGATAATGACTTATATTTTGATTCCTTATTAACTGAGAGAAAAATATAGTTATTTCCGGGGACAACAATATCCTTTTTCAATTTTAACCACAAAAGTAGTAGTAGCAACATATACGTAAGGTTATTGTCATTAACATTATAGTAACATTTATTAGAAAAATAGTTCTTTCGACTATTTTTGCGTTACGAAAATTGTATCATAAATAACTATGTTAATATTCAAAATGACGCTAGGACATCCATGCTTGGACTCTTATTGGCTCATAAATAAATTCCTTTTCTTTCTTTAAAACCAAATAGAGCCATTATTACTTAATATTTTTCAGTTATACAGAGTTTTATTCTCCGTGCGTGTCTATAACGATATCCGGCAACCAAGAGGATAATCTCTCTCTCTCTCTCTCTCTTTCTCCGCCTTTTACATAAACGGAACGACAATTTTCCTTCCCACGTACAACATAACGATACGTACGTCGTCGTCGCGGAACCCCGACCGAGATCGCCGACAGGCGAGCGGAACGATTCGAAACGAGGCGCGCCGTATCCGCGCTTGTTCGTCGCGACAGTTGAGCGTAAGATTTATAGCAACTATTAACGCGACCGATATTATTATATCGCGTTCTGTGCGTTTATGCGCCGATCGTGCGAGAGGTGTGCGGACTCGCTCGTACGATTCGCGAATACCGAATAATTATTTTCCTCCTCGTTGCAGAGACGCGACGTGTCGGATAAATCGTGGCGCATTGCGACAAAGAGCATCATTGTAACTTAACGCCCTCGTCCGACGAAAGTGGGGCGCAAAGTAATTGTTTGAGACACCGCTTACCGGGTATATAACGTTATTGGCCCGTTCGTTGAATGACGGTGAGCAGACGCGGCCCGGAGAGGAGCGTCATCGCCGACTGCCGTATAAACCTTTTAACGCTGTCACGCAATACAGCCGTGCTCTTTATCGGCCTGCCAGCGCGCGGTGCGATCTGTAGCTACCGTTCAGGTCTTCGCTCCTCTTTTTTCTCTTTAACTCGAGGAGGACGGATCCTCCCCAAACGAACATGAGTGAATCGCCGATATAATATTTTGACGTAATATTTCGCGGGGAGAAACCGAAATCCCTTCTCGTCCCGGTGGACGGTGCATTGTCCCGAGAGAAAATGTACCGAAATTTGAAAAGCGGCCTGGTTTCCCGAAAAGTCGTAATATCGAAATTTGAATACCGAGGGACAAATTTTTCCCGAAGTACAATTCTACACGGAACATGCGACTGGCCATGGGTTTGACTCAAGATGAAACTGATTATTCTGAAAAATCGATTTTGGACACGCTCGGAAAGGATAGAATGCTAGGCTATTCTGATACGGAGACCAGATAGTGGAATCATAGTCAAGGTGAGGACGAACCGAAGAGCAGTGTAAAATTTGCAAGGTTCACACATTTCTGGAGACGTAGCAGTGACGCGATAGAAAGCCAAGCTTTTTCTAAGATAAAGCTGAGATCATGTTGACGCGCTTATCAAACCTTAAATCGAAACTAAACAAGTTTCCGAGGTCTTGAATTGTATGCCGAAAAAGCCAACGAAGAATATTATACGTGTAATAATGAGAGATACATCTTTTCCGATTGAAACGTAAAACATGACTCTTGCTTACATTGAGCTCAAGAATATTCAACAAGGTTATATAGCAGAATTCCAAACTTATTATATCTCGTTGTAAAAAAAGGCGTCAATCAGATGGTTAAAATTTTTCAGGTCGCCAGCATACAATAAATATTTATAAGATTTTATAGAATAAGAGATATCATTAATAAAAAGTCAAATAACAGAGGCGTGATGTGATTCTTCAGGAACTCAAATGGGTAGATATTAATACACCTGTGTGTACTATTTTCAATGTAACAGTTTCCGGAAACGTTTGTGTACCTCAGGATAATTGCACTTCGGGATATTGTCTCGAGATTGCAGGATTTCGATATTACGACTTTTCGGGAGATTGTCTCACTTTTCGAAATTCAAGATTTTCAGTTTTTGGGGCAGCGCGCGTCCTCTCTCGTTCCACGCGGATGTTTTCGACGTCGCTGTTGAAAGTGTTATCGCGGCCATTATGCTTTAGTTATTTTCATTATTACGCAGTAACGAGAAATTAAAAGATAACGAGAATCATCGATATTCTATTGTGCTTTTTACGGTTATTATTTATACTCGGCCGTGCGAAACGCGTGAGACCGGCTCGGCGCGAGACACACACACACTCACACGATGCCCGTCGAAAATTGATGTTATTTAGCGATGATGGAAATACGATTACAGCGCAGACCGTTAATTGCAACGGAACGATGATGACGACCCCCCTGGCGCGATATTGCGCTCATCATATTGTCGCGCGATCATTCACGCGAACGTAATGAAGCGCCGAATTGGGCGCGTCGTAGAGCGCGCTTCTGAATTTCCCTCTTTGCTCTTCGAATCGTCGCGATAATCGGACGCGTAACTCGAGGAACGGCAAACGGAAGAAAACGAAGTTAACGTGGGAACGAGACGAAATTGATCAAATTCTCATTAGGACCCAACGGGATCTATTTACTTGCACGAACAGAGAGGGAAACAAATCTATTTATATTACATGTATATATTATTTGTGACGTTCTTTGTTGGGGAAAATTAACGTTACCGTCGCGTAATAACAATAATAATAAGATAAAGATCTAGAACTGCTTATTATCGCGCGCTTTTCTTATCGCCAATGAGAACCGCGAGATTAGCGGAAGAGGAACCGTTCGAGCTGGATTTACCGGCACACGAATCCGCTGGTACTATCGATTCTCTATTCCGAACACGCCTTGGGGCAATAAAGGATTGTCGTTCGTCTTTTCGGAAGGTGTACGCGAGAAACGTACGTGTGCACGTACGTATGTAGAAGCGGCAGGCTTCTTAGAAGCGGTCTTTTCTCGCAATATCAGTGCGAACGCGCCCATATCAAAGCACCGAGGAAGCCCACGATTGCCGGTCTTCGTGTGCTTTGCACAGCGATAAGATTTCCTCGATAGCGCAAACGAGAACTGACCGTAGATGCGAGAAAGAGAGAAGAGGAAAAGAGAGCCTCTCCCTCTCTCTCTCTCTTAACTTCTTTGTCTTCGAAAATGCGCGAGTTGGAAATCTGATAAATATAATGCACGCATGATTAAGATATTAACGCGTCTCTTTTGCGAATAATCGCCACTTCGCGATTTAATCCCTTGATGCGCCTAAAAATGAAACTACAACTAAAGTGAAAATACATCACTGATGGGCGATACATTCTTAAGATGACGTTATTTGAATTCAGAATGCGTGGAGTGTTTGCAAAAAGAGCGAGACACGCGAATTAGCGTGCGTCCGTTCACGTGCAATTTAGAACATCGGCATGTCCGCGACTTATCTCACTCATTGAAAATGCGCAAGAATTTATATGACTCAATATCTGGCGGCACGATGTATCACGATGGTCGGCTCCGCAAGGCAGGGCTGTGATCGGGAATCTCACGAAATGTGTCTTTTGCGACGTTCATCGACGCTGCCGAAACGCGAAATATCGGAGATACTAAAGCGACCATCGTATCCGCCGTATCCGTCTCATTAGTATCCGCCAGATATGACAAAGGCGCTAAAAATTCACTCGTCATCGATCGTTTTCAGTCGTTTTCGAGCTCATCGGCGTCCCCTAATCTCCGTGAAAATATGAAGTCTGTGCTCGTCGAAGAAACGAAGATTGTAAATCGAAACGTCAATTTTCTTATGTACGTTTCTTCTCTTTTACATATGTATCCGGCATTTGCGAAATTCGTCGAGAGTTTCGGCCAGCTCGCTCTTGTATAGTCACAGCCCTGCTCCGAGGAAGTCGCGCGATATGTACACGCGGCGACGGCGGCGGCGGCGGTCGCGCACCGGCACGGTGTGCGTAGGTACACACACGTGCGAACGCCACGCGAGCATAAAACAGCTTTGCTCGCGCCGATAGCGGCGCCTTTGATGTGCTCTTTCGCGCCCTCGACTACCTCCGCCGTAAAATCCTGAAACGCGCTGACGTATCTGCGCCGCGCCGAGAGCGGAGAGAGAGAGAGGGGGGGGGGGAAGATGATCCGCCTTTGATGAGAGCGGATGATATCTCTCGGTCGCGACGAGGTCGCTAATTTTCCCCGATCGCTAAGCAGAGCGCCATTTGAACATTTCGCTTCTATGAATAATGCAAATTCCGATGGAGAATCGGAAGGGAGCGCGGCGGAGGCGGAGGATTTCCGGCGAGAAGAATCGCGAACGCGAACGAATCGAAATAGCCGATTAGGGCGATCGGGAGATCGTCGCGATTCGTCTTTTACATTGGACCCTTCGCAATTACGCTTTGCCGCGTGGACGTCATTTATGCATGAACGAAACAGAGAGAGAGAGGACAGCGAGCAAGCGAGCAAACGAGAGAAAGAGAGAGAGAGAGAGAGAGAGAACTCGGCATGTGCACGCTTATGCGCCCATCGACATTAAAATAGAATTATTATCGACACGGTAGCACGGTCGGACGAATGCTGAATCAGCAAAGGCCAGATAACAGTCGATAAGGGAGTTACACGATATCGATACTCGATTTAATGGAGTAGGTGTGGCCACGCAATCGAACAAGCTGCCGTCGAAGAGACATTTTATCGCTTATCGAAAACAATATATGCATCTGTGCGAAAAAACTCGCGGCGAGATAAGTCGCGCAGACGATCTCCACCGCGCGCGCTAATTATCCGTTTGTGTTTGCGCGCTTCGCCACGATTACTTAAGATCCTCTCGGCGAAGTATAAAGTTTTCCTTTTAAAAAGAGAGAGAGAAAGAGAGAAATATCGTATTTCGGCATCAATTTAACTCATTTTCAGTGCCTTACACTGAGAGAAAAATATAGTTATTTTCAAAGACAATGTTTTATTTTATTTTAACCACAAAAATAGCAGTAGCAACACGCATGTGAGTTTATTATCATTGACACTATAGTAACACTTACTAGAAAAGTAGTTCTCTTGACTATCTTTGTGATGAAAATGAAGAAAGGATATTGTTGTGCTTGATAATAACTATATTTTTCTCTCAGTGTGTCGGCTCGTTAAAATTCTGCGTCGGAAGCATTTTGCAGTTGCGAACAGTGCATTCGCGAAGAATTGTGTATGTAACTAGATATATATTAGATAGTAGATATATAAATATTTATGTCTTCGTCGCGGCAATCGCGAATAACGATTCACCGAAACTAGTCACGCGATCAAGAAGTCAACAGCCCACTCGGTTATCGAGATAGAGAGAGAGAGAAGGAGAAAGAGTAGCGGAGGGAGCGTATGATATAAACTGTCCGGTAGTTTAAAAGGGAGGATTAAAGGCCTCTGTTTAAATTCACATACTACCAAGAGCTCGCGTATCGCTCCACACATGGGAGTTAAGTACGTGACATCTTACGACACCGGCCGCGTAGATATTATCTGAACGAGGCATATGACACCCTGCGACGAGAGAGAGTTAGAGAGATAGAAAGAGAGAGAAAGAAGGAGAGACTGGCAGAAGCGATGGGCGTCTGTTCAGCCATTGAGACTAAGCAGACGATATGATCGCCCGTGAACGATTCGGAACTCTAATAAGGGGAAAATATCGGGCACCGCCCGCTTTCACGGGGATGACACGGGGAGAGAGAGAGAGAGAGACCATGTCGTCTCTTGAAATTTTGCGGAATTTTAACGAGAGCATCGACGGTAATTGTTTCGTATGATTTGCGTCTCGTGCCATTCTTCGCTCGTCCCTTCGTTTATCAGCGAAGTCGTAAATTTCAAAATTGCTCCAGTCCGTTTTCCAGGTCGAACAGTGATCTGCTTCATGCTACCTAATGCCCAAGTGAGTAAGAAGACACGGAAGAATACGGTCTAAATTTGAAGACTTAAAGACCGAGAAGTCGGTGTTTCGGGAGTGACAAATTTGGTTTTCGGGAGCAAGGTCGGTCTCGCTTTCGTAACTGACTGGGGCGTGAAACAAGATTCTAATGTGCCCGATTTCTAGACCCATGCTCCCGTGACCCCACGCAAACGAACCTTCGAGGAACTGTAGACTTTCGCATAAAATTTTCGATAAAATAGTCTACTTATTTTTTTGCGGGTCGGGACGAAAGAATAGTAGACAGAAATCAGCAGCAGGCAGATCAACACCAAGTAGACCACCCAAATAACGGCCTACATTCAATCCTCACCGATGCCACGATCGACCCGGAAGTACGTCGTTGAATACGCGTCGTGATTTATTAAAGGATGCATTGGAAACATCGATTCGCACAGAGCGCGCTTTATGTGAGCTGGACTCGAAATATTCTTCGCTGCTTCTCGGAATTGCCTACTTATACTACTTATTCATATTTTTTTATATTCCAAGCATGAGAAGAAGAATTTTTCGGCTGATCATCTCTTTTTTAGAATTCTTTAAACGTTGTCCGCCTTTGTTCAAAATTGCTGGCCCATTAGGATGGAAAAAATCATGGCCAGTAGCGATAGCCGATAGGCTGCTCAGCGACGAGCGGAATTGGTGAAGGATGGGTGAAAATTTTTTTTTTAGGTCCCATGTAATCCGAATCCGCTTTACCGTATTCGACATCTGCGGTGGTAAGCATGAAAGCGAGAAATCGGAAAATGACTGTGTCTGTTTTTCAAGTGGGACGGCAGGTCTCGATAGGCTTCCAGAGTTATGCTCGGATAGCATATCGGACTGAATTCTATTTCATCTCCTTAAGATACAGTGAATATCGAACCGACAACGAAACGGCGTCTCCAACAATTCCGAAATATTTTTACCGATCTCTCGAGATTTTTTCATAATTTCTGAAACGTCCTGCTAAGTAGAAATGCATAAAATCTTTGTCAATTCGTCGTAACAAAACGTCTCTAAGTTATTTCGAAGCAAATCCTCCTGTGCTCATGCTTAACTATTCGCCGATACTTCGGTTGTTCGAAAAATAGAAGAAGAAAAGGTTTATTTCAATTTTCGGAAAATTGTCTCCACAATCACAACGATTGTTATTTATGAGCGAATAGTCGACTTCGTCGAATAACATGCGCTCTCACGATAGTCGCCCGGTCCGATCCGGTTACTAAAACTGAACTGCGCTCGAGATCGGGTGTGACAAACTTCTCAAGCGTTTGCCACGAAGTCGGTGATTAATTTCGAAAGTTATTCTATAAACAGCCTGTCACCGCGTCTGGCCCGGATGCCAGTGTCTCTCGAGTGCTCCTCGCCTTCGAGAGGACCTGCAGGATAATCTGTGAACGATACGAAAAGTGGAAGATGGAAAGAAAGGGATGCGAAGTGTGCGCGTGCGTTTTCCCGCGGAGACGAACAGTCTGCCTGCGCCGACCCTTTTTTATCCGAGAGACTCCTGTGCGAAGGAGTCAACTGTCCGAATGGTTACGAAAAGTCGTTTCAGATAATCCTTTTCAAGGATGTGTCGTTTTAACAACAACAAGATTTTTTCCCCCTCGAGAAAGAGGTAATAAAATATGTCTAGGTTTTTTACGACGTTCCCTAAAAAGAGAAAACTGTTTCGTGAGGAAACAATGTTATACTTCGTTAAGACGAACAAACGAAAAAAGGAAAGTCTCGCGTACGTGTGTCGACTGACTGAAAAAAGTAAATTAGTAACCGACATGTCGGCTTGTGTTTCAACAAATATGCGTTCCATTTGGTAGTTGCAGTATCTGTGCAGTTTTGCGAAGAGTGGCAAAGCGCAAGCGAGGAACAAGAGAGAGAGAGAGAGAGAGATGGAGCGAGCGAAAGAGACAGAGAGATAGAGATGGAACGAGGGAGATAGATAGATGACGGCGATGTACAAAGACGCTTCAGGGGTGACGAGAGCGAGTGCGAAGGGGGTGGACGGGTGGCGAGGGGATCTGCCTGCCTGATGGAGCTTGAAACTGAATTAACCATCCCCGCCCGGGGCCCGTGATCTCGTCGCAACCTCATCTCGGCGACCATTATATTTGTCTTTGTATGCTAAACATTTTGCGGAATTATACGAGACAGGTTTCGAAGAGTCGTCCCTCCCGCGCTCCCTCTTTCTCACTCTCTCTCTCTCTCTCTCCGCGTTACTCTTTCTCTCTCGCCTCCTCCTTTTTCCGCCCCTCTGATCCTCCCAGCGTCCTGTCATCTCCGGTGCGCAGCGTGATCGAGAAACGATAACGATTACGGGGCATTCCTCCCTCGTGCGCAAGATTACTTTCCAGGCGAAAAAAAAGCGATCGGCGAAATACCGGCGATTTTACATGCGCGCGCTTTTTTCGTACGCGCGCGCGTAGGAAGGATTCGCGGGAATTCGCGCGGCAAGTTCGCGTCAAGAAAAAATGCTCGGTTGAAAATGAATGCGTTTGAGAGAATATATTATCGCTCGTCTCTCGTCGATACGAGCGAGGAGAGTATATTTTGCATTTTCGATATATCTCGCACATATCGGGAATCGAAGTTTTACGCCGAAAAGGAAATTTTCGCTATTTGTAATTATAATTGCGTACACGAAAGAATTGTAATAAAGAGAAGCGCTTTTCTAATAAGTGTTACTATCAGTGTAAGTGATAATAAACATCAGTGTAAGTGATAATCACTTCTTACATGCATATTGTTATTATTATTTTTAGGACTACTTTTCTATTTTTTAAAATAGAAGAAAATATATGCAGTTGAGACTGAAAATGGCTGTAACTGCAATGGAATTTCTATTAGTGTTAAATGTGTACGAATATAGAATTCTATCTCCGATTCATTGTTCTGTAAACTTTCACGAAGAGTCAAGTTTCATTTAGTTTCAGTTTCAGTTTCAGTTCTATTTACAATTCTTTTCAGAATTTTAAAAATTACACAATGTGCAGTCTAGGCACAGAGAAAAAAAGATTTTTTTCAATTTAATGTGTGTTTGACTTGGATTTGTTTCATATAAACGACATAATTTATTATTAAATATCATTTTGTTTGAATGAAAATGTTATTATTTCACTAGAATAAACCATGTTGTTTAGTAGAAATACAGTATTATTTAGAGGAAATAATATTTCGTTTTCGATAAAAAAATTCATGTCATTATATATTAAATATTGTTCAACCGAAACATAAAATGTTCTTTAATATTTTTCAAACAGTGTTCAAATAGTGTTACTTCTTTCTTTCAAATAATTTATTGCTTGCTTGTGTGGCAATCATTGTAATATTTGAATGAAAATATAATAAAAATGTGTTTCGTTGTCTGAGAAAAATCGAACAATCCTATTTATTGAATCAAGCATTTGTTTGCTCTATTCCAAAAGACAAAGTTGTTTCAGTTAAAGAAATTTTATTAAATCCATAGAAATCTTTTTCTTTGTGTATGTACAAGTTTAAAATAACATCTAAATAAACAACAAATATGGTTATTAGTGATTACAATTATAGGTCTAATGGAACTTTCGTCATGCAACGAATACGCTCGATTCGTCGAAGACTATAAATGGGAGAAGCGGCGGTAAATTTGGAAAGCACGATAAATATAACGCATTTTACGCGATATCACGCGACCAACAATGCTTCCTTCTCAACTCGCGAATGTCGGCGCAACTTCCCCGTCGGTGTCAGGCTGTCTACGCTGCCATAAATCGATAGGTGGATAAGATAATCTTTACCACATATTGTTACCGATAATGATGTATCATCTACGATATCTCACCGTAGGCTAGTTGTCAACTTTTCCTGTCGATTCCAACGAAATCGTATTTTTAATATCGTCATGGAACGAATCCCCTTTTCAGATTAAGTTCCTAAGTAAAGTCCGTGTCAATTCATCGCATTTAACCTTAAAACCGATTATCTGACTCGGACTTTTATCCCTCTCTCTCTCTCTCTCTCTCTCTCGTCGTTATCTATTATCTCAAACCTAAGAATCGCGTATATACATTTGAGAGAACGAGTCTGATGAAATAGAAATTCAAGAGGAATTTTTTTTATGTAAAATAAAATTATATATAGAAAAATAAAGAAATAGCTGCTGTCGCCAACATCGTCATCTCAAAAATTCCTTTATCTTGAATATCCGAATTAAAATTTTAGTCCTGGTTTAAGTATAATTTAATTCGACAATAAATGCTCAAAGGTCTTCTATTGTACTCCTTTGGTGCTAAAAGTAAGGAAATTATTGCTATTTTTTCCACTTGAAGACTTAACATAGAACTAAAATTTAAATTCTGGAGGACTAAATTGCCTTTGGAGCATTAAAAGAGCACTTTTATGCTCCTTTGGTACTACAAGTGGGAACTTATTTCCGTTTTCTCCGCTCGAAGACTTAAGATAGAATTTAAAATTTCGACTCGGGTATCGTTCCAATGATTTCTTTTTTTTTTTGATCGATACGATGCGCGCGTACGACGGGTGTGACGACGCTGTGTGGCGAGCGTTCGTGAAGATGCACGAAGCCGAAACATCTACGGGACAAGCAGCAACGGTTTGTTCTCATTAGCGCGGCTCGAACGTCTTAGCGCGGGAGATTCGTCTCCCGCGACGTTGATGTAAATTCGTGGCGAACGAATCGGTAGCATCGGCATCTTAAATATCACGCTGAGCCGCATCGTTAGCGTATAATGAGATTACCGGTCTATTCGTCGAAAAGAGTATTGGGAGCGGAGGTAGACGAAGATGGATCGCGGCCGTGTTGGGAAACAAAACGAGGACTCGTCCCAATTAGTAGCGCGGATGACGAAATAACGCAGCGCCACGCGCATCACGTACCGACAGTTAATTTGTTATCGCTTATGAGAAAGAGCCAGCGGATCTCTCCGCCCCCCCTGCCTGGCAGATTCATCTCGTCTCTACGTATTTGTCATTTTCAAATGTCGAGGAAAGAAATCAGATGCCGTCGGATTGCTTTGCATTAAGCTCGATCTACAATGTGCTCTTTGCGTCTTGTTTCTTGCTGTCTCTTTTCCGCAAGTATAAACAGAATAATTCATAAAGAAGAAAGATAGAGAGCGAGAAACAAGACGCAAAGAGCACACTGTAGACCAACCCTTAACGTCGGGCGATCTGCATGGCAAATCGAGCGACTCGTCGGTGGGGCGTCACGCGAAATACTAATGATTCGTGATGCGCGACCCCTGTCTCCGGCAGGGGTGGTTTCGTCGGCCCTCTGTGGTTGGCTCGCGGTGAGTTGATCGCCCGACGCACATCACCACCGTATCGACGAAATCGCGTCATCGTGGCAACGGAGTTCCCGTTTCCCGAATCCTCACGAACACGGGTTATCCCTCGAAATTAGTCTCCCCGCCAAAAAGGAAAAAAAACTCCGGCCACGCGTCCGGCCACCTCGACCGGCCTCGCGCTGCGGGACTCTCTCGGGGTTTTGTTCGCACGAATTTTCCATAATGTTCCGCTACCTGTCTTTCTAATTCTTCGCCCCCCCCCTGCGCCGGAGGTCTCGTCAACAACCACTCGTCGGCGGGAAACGCAAAGCCTGACGAATTGGCTCACTTTCCCCGAGTCTCGGGCGACATCGCCCACCACTCACCGGCTGTAGCACCCGTGCAGCATGCGAATAGCTGCGGACGGATCTCTCAGCCGACGCACCCACGCAGAGTGACGGCACACGCGCTGCCCACGGCGCGCGCACACACGCGACCGCGCGCGCACGAAGAGACAACGAGGACGACGACACGTACGCTCGCGTACACCCACGCGAGGCATCCGCGCGCGCGAGAGAGCGCGGTACGGTAACATCGGTTCAATTTACATCGCAGCGGACACCCCCGGTCGTCTTGCGGGCGCGTGCGGCGACGGCGGGGGACCGCGGTTGTCCACGGCTGGATAGCGTCGCGACGCCCTGGAGGGATCACCCCGACCCGGAAGCTCCGCCCCGGCGGAGTTGGTGGAAGTCGGGCCGCCAACCGGCGGATCCAACGTACGAGACACGGTAGGAGGAGCCACCGTGTCGTCTCGTCGAGGCCAGGTAAACGGCGACCCTGGGATCGCGCGGCGGCTCACTGGTAGAGCTTAGTATCGCGTCGACTCTCGCTAGCTAATATCCTCTTGCCTTTTTTTTCCCCGCTTCAATCTCTCTCTCGCTATCGGTCCGCCCGTCCGGCTCGCCGCGCTACGGTCGCATATCTGCGAGATCGCGCGCGCGCGCGCGCGTCCGGACCGAGCTCGTCGTCACAGCCTTGATGAACGAGGAGGCGAGCTCTCGCCCGAAGTGATTTTTATTATCATTGCATCGTGAGACTCCGCTCCCGTTTCTGCCCCCTCGTCGCACACGGCAAGATGGAGACGAAAACGGAGCCGTTGACGCCGCCGCAGACTCCTCCGTCGGTCGAGAGGTCGATTAATCAAGCGAATCAGCATCACCAATCGGCCCAGCAGCAGCAGCAGCAATTGCCGTTCTCGTCCTCGAGGTGGAGTCGAGCTCATCACATCGTCGGCACCAGGTATCTACAGCAGCAGCAACACGCGCAACCGGCTCAGCACAACACAGGCGGTTATCACACGTCTTTCTTGGACAATTGGTTCTTGAGGGGCGCGGCCCTGCTGGCCGTCAGGGGTTGTTGCCCTCAGACGCACCCTCACGCTTATCACCACCACCATCATCATCATCACGCTCACCACCAGGGTTTGCTGCCGGTGCCGCCACCGACGTCGTTCCTCGCGCGAAGAATACCGGGCCAGAGGCCTAAGAAACAGTTCATTTGCAAGTTCTGCAATCGCCAGTTCACCAAGAGCTACAACCTGCTGATCCACGAGAGGACGCACACCGACGAGCGTCCGTACTCGTGCGACATTTGCGGCAAAGCCTTCCGCAGGCAGGACCACTTGAGGGATCACCGGTGAGTAATCGCGCTCCGGGTGACGGCCTCCTCGATACGATTTTGGCGCGATTGCATCGTGCTGGGCACACGCGTTTGCGATATCACATTGATCTCCGAAGATCTCAAACCGCCACGTTGCTTTCTCATTGAAGGCGTGAGCAACACAATGTTGCTGGCGGCGCACGATGGTTCCAAAAGAGTTCGAGCGCCGAGAGGAAGCGGGGAGAAACGGAATCGTATCGAAAATAGTCCGCACAGGCGATACTAGCGAGTTTAACAACGTTGACGTATGCTCGTTGTTGTTTCTCGATGATCGATGCATCGTATCGTTCGTTTCCTCGAGAATATTTCTATTGGCCCGCGCATCACTCAACGATCGGCCAATCCCTTGCTACTGTTAACCGACTCGGAATGGAGGAGACAAAAGTTTGCGCACTGAGAGAAAAACTTTGGTTAATTTAACAAGATACCGCAACGAAGTATATATAGTTTGTAGATATGGCACAACAAATGACACTGTAGTGAAAGCAAATAATTTGTACTATTCATTTGCCATTCTAACAAACACTTCTGTGTATTGACTTGGTAATTGGTTTGTTAAAATAACGAATGACGATAAATGATTAGGCAGTAACTCTTCGATCTATTTCCCTAACAGATCTTCAAATAACAGAAAAGCTTTCGTTCTGCTAACTAAAAGATTTGTCTCGGTGCGCTTTGCGCTCCAAACACCGACCAGTTTGATTCCACATGCAGCTCCATTGATAACAAAATGATACCGTGCCCGATTGTAGTAAAATAATGTTACGACGAACATCGCGTCAAATTAAAAAAAATTGCAAAATTAGAATAGCGAGATAGCAAAATTAGAAATCAGTCAGTAAGTGAGAAATGTACACGTATAGTCAGTGCAGGGAAGGTTGCAACGCTCTTCTCTCGATAACTTTCGCAACACGCTCGTATTCAATAGAAGAATTTGCACTTTTTAGAGAGTAATTTTCAATAATTTTCGAAAAAAATTCTCTCTTATTGAGAAAGTCCCGGACGCGTTCCGAAGTTCATCGAGGTAAAAAGACTGTTGTTTTTCTCCCGCTGACAACCGCGTCGAACAAGCATTACGAATCGCGCAAGTCCGCGAAGAGCGTTGAATTCGACCGCGGAGAGGCGAAGGTGCGCGTAGAGAGGATTATGAACTCGGGTTGATCGCTGATTGACTTGCCACACGGGGGTTGACGGAAACGTAACTTTAACATTTAGGTACATACACAGCAAGGAGAAGCCGTTCAAGTGCAACGACTGCGGCAAGGGATTCTGCCAGAGCAGAACCTTGGCGGTACACAGGATCCTGCACATGGAGGAGTCGCCGCACAAATGCCCGGTCTGCGGACGGAGTTTCAATCAGAGGAGCAACCTGAAGACGCATCTCCTCACGCACACGCCGCCCGACGTGCCGCAGGACCTCCGGGTCGACACCAGCCCGGTGTCCTCCAACTCGAGGATCACCTCGCCCTCCACCGAGGTCAGACAATTAACGGAACGTATGAGCAATCTCTTGCCGGTCGAGAGGACCGGCACGATCGCGCCTATCAAGCTCGGCTTCACCATAGAAGACATTATGAAACGTTAACTTGACTTGAACACTGCGCGCCGGACGATGTTTGTTCCTCTTTTCCCGTATGTAGGCGCGTTGCGACTCATTACGGCGTTAAGACTCGTCGAGAGACTGCTACGGTCGCGATTAGGTTTAGATTTCGCCGCATCGAGGCTAATTTATACACACACACACACACACAAATATATATATATGTATATTCTTTGTGGTGATCGTGACTCGAGAACGACGTCGCACGCGCGCACTTTGGATCTCAAAAATTATAAGATATGATCACGGAATTGTTTCTACGATCTCCGTGGGAGATGCAGGTTTCCGACTGGCAAGCTCTAAACGCGACATCGGGACATGACGGATCTCTTTCTCCAAGTTCTTGGAATCCCCTCTTGGAATCGGTTTACCGTCGGCTTTACGGGGCGGCACAAATGTCGGCCTTCTCTGATTTCGCGAGACCTTCGTAGCTTTGTTCTAGTCATGAGTGCTTTTCCGCTCGCTCGCTCGCTCGCCCGCGAACGAGAAAACTTGTTGTTTTCCGTGTCGGATATCCGTAATGAATAACGGACGATAGGGGGGAAGAGGGAATAATTACGCGGTCGGAGATCTCTTTGAACAGGTTCGTCCCGTTGGTTTACCGTGATTGTCGTTCCCACGCGAACGAGCAGCGTTGTCGTTTGATCGAGAGAGAGAGAGAGAAAGAGAGAAAGAGAGAAGATATCTTTGATTTATCGGGATTTCATTCCAGGATCGATTAGACGCAACGACGCGTGTGATTACGGCGCGGCACCGCAACGAAGACGGGCGAAATAATTGCTTCGCGCTTTAGACAAAATGCAAATCACAACGAAACAACTAATATTGTCAACGATGGCAACGCAGAACCGAGACTCTAATTTGAGTTCCCGCGCGATAAGTACTTCGCGAATGGGCAGACCCCGTGGACTGTTATCAAGTACAATTAAAAGGTATTAACTCGGAGTGATTTGTTCCGCTGTCCCGAGTCCCCCCGTTCCACAGGTGATCCGATGCGTATGTTCGATATTGCTCGACGGCGCGAGGCGACGATGAATTTTCCGACGTCTTTCTCGGAGCACGATTTCACGTTCAGCGCATATATTTAATGTTTCGCGATATTTAACGTAATTAGAATAATTTTATTTTTAATAGAAAAACGCGCGGAGGAGCGAAAGCGCGAATTCAAACACCGGAATTGAGTGTATTCGTTTGTATCACAACCATTGTCAATGACTACCGATTAAACTTCACTGTACAACATGCGATTTTATAGGCATTAAAATACTTGATGTAAAACACACACGAATTATTGTTTCTTTATTTATTTATATCAAGTGCTTCATTCATTCCGCTCTGAATTCAAACATTCTTTAGATTATACAATTACACACACACGATTTTTGTTAAACACTTTTAAATTAAGTTACGTAAAGGATGCTCCATCGAGAGAACTTTTGTCACACGTCGACATTAATTTTGCCGTTCTGTAGGGCAGAAGGGCACTTTCGTGTATCATACACCTCCTATTGTAAATATACGCCCGCGAATATTTATTGTTTTAACGCGAATGACTCTTCTTGTGAATATTTAGTGATCTTTTCAGAATATTATCTGATTCCTGCATTAAACCATGTGCTACGTCTGTACATATATTCTTAAGTGTGTAAATGTGTGTGTACGCGTGTGCATATGCGCGCCTACGCGCACATATATGTATATTTAGATGCTGTAATATATTCTTAGAGATAATGAGCATACATATAGATACTCTTGGATGCTGTAACTCACGCGATTCACGAAAGCAGTATTCCCCGCGCGCACGAATCGAGAACTTAGCGCGCGTTTGCGCGACTCGTTTCTTCTCTGTCTTGCGACGGGTCTGTCATGACGGCGCTTCCTGCGACGAGATACGAGTTAGCACCGTACAGATTTGTCATGTCGCATTGCGATCGTTGTCAGCTGAGGAGACTCCCAATCGTTCTTTAATGTAATTTATTTTATTACCCGTATAACCGCAGAAATCCGACAGATGTTTACACACGCGACGTTAGCGAAGAGTTTCGATCGAGAACAATCAATTGAATAATTCGGAGAATTAATCAGCGGACGTGAACCGATTTATTTGTACCACGTGAAAGTAACCTGAAACTTTCATGGATATTTCGCGTTTTCGGGGCGGCATTGAAAATTAAAATTATCGTTTGGCCAGTGCAATTATTAATTGGATGGTGCAATAAATCCCGAGAGGGTCACGATATGGTTTTGATTCCGCGCCTCCGGACACGCGTGGCAGAGAGAGAGAGAGAGAGAGGGGGGGAGGGGAGCGAGAATAAGAAAGATATCGCGCTCGTGTTCGCCCCGAGGGGATTTTTCTTACGGGTTTCGAAAGGTGTACGGTTATCCAGTTCCTAAAAGTGCGTTCACAGTTACGGATTTCGGTCGTCAGGCGTCGGGATAATTGATTGTTCGTCCGGCGAGACAACGATCTACGCTGTGAGAGTTGCGCGACATTACCGGTGCCGGTGTCGCCGCGCATATCGACGGTGTTAATCGGTGCTTTCCCGGCCCGACTCGTTAGATACATCCCAGCGGCGTTTTTCCCGTAAAATTAGAAATTTAGATCAGATAAGAGCGCGGGAGGAAAGGCGGAGGGACAATCTCGTTGGCAGTTAGCCGCGGCACCTTCTCACCCATCTCGCTGCCACCGGCGGCGAGCTGCGCGCGGTCCCGAAGATCTTCCTCTTTTAATCTAGAAGCGAGATACCGCTACCCGTGTAGACCACCCACGCCTCGCATTAAGCCTGGTATCGGAGTACCCGCAGTCCCTTTCGCGTGAAACAGATTGCGCCCGGTGAATTCGGTGTGTCGATTCTCCATTAGGAGAATAACACTCGGCGATATCGTCGAGTCCTCCATTCCTTCCTTCCTTCCTTCGTTCTTCCCCCCTTCGTTCGCATTTCTCATTCACTCAGACGTCCGGAAACACCCTCGACAACGCTGGATCTCGATGCGACGGGACAAATTTTCACTTCGGTTGAAAGTCAAAATGAAATTCAATAAATTTACCTACGAGGAAAGACGTTCGTTCGGTCACTGATACGTCGCGTAGAAGCACACACAACGGTGTTCCCTGTCTGATTTTCACGTGACACGCGCGCGCGTCCCCCAGTTCCTTCCTTCTCTATATTGGTTACCACTAATTTATAAGATTAATTTATAAGATAATTAATTTATAAGATCATTGTAAATATACGTATACATAATATGCGTGTAGATATAATATACTCGTGAGTGTGAACTGTCCCCTACACTATCATGTGCTTTCGTTCTCTAGCCGCCGTCCCCGGCCCGACCGGATCCTCCCGATTCCCTTATCGGGAATGCGCTTGAACGCCTCGACGCCGGTATCGGAGTATTGTCGGACACGGGAGTGTGGTTATCTGTTAATATACGGTCTTACCAAATAAAAAGAAAGGAACGAGAGAATACCTCACCCTAGTCGAGCGTAGAACGTACTTAATTGAATGTTGTTGTTATGAATTGAAAAATAAAAACTCATGCACCAGAAAATGTCTTGCTAGCGCAACGATGATCTCGTGTTTTCTAAAATTTTACCACCCGCTTTTACATTCCGACTCTGTGATTTTTTCATCACGGGACATGCCAGCACTGCTACAGTATTTTAACAACAAATCTATAAATATGCATATATTACGAAAATACATATACAGGATGTCTCAAACTAATCTGGATTCCCGCGGTGTGCAGGTAGAATGGATGAAACTGAGAGCAGAAAAATCATGTACCATTTTGAAAAATTCGCAATAGTTAATGAAGAATTAATAATTTTATCTCAGCTATGAACGCACAGGAAACAATAGGTCGAACTTTGTATAAAAAGAAATTTCTTACTTTTGAAGATCCAGAAATGATGAGCATCAACTGATTTCTACAGGTGGAATAACGCAGTAAACAGCGAGCGGCATATAACAAAGAATTGTGTGCCGAAAAGAATCGCGCCTCTCGCTATCAGTTGATACTCGTTGCTAGGAGATTTTAAAAATAAGCCATTTTTTATATAGAATGTGGTTTATCGCTTCTAGTGTGTTCATCAGCTTAGATAAAATAATTAATTTCTCATTAACTATTGCGAATTTTTCAAAACGGCACATGACTTTTTTGCTCTGTTTTACCTGTTTTACTTGCAGCACACCGCGGGAACCGAGTTAGATTAGTTTGGGATACCCTGTATATATGAGAAGGAAATATTAATATGTTATAAAGATTTTCTAGAGAAGAGAGAGAGAGAGAGAATGCGTGTGTGTGTGGAAAATATCTTGATACACAATATTAATGTAATATTCCTTAGAATTATCACATATGGTGTGTAATATTCCTTAGAATTATCACATATGGTGTAATTAATTCGTATTAAATTGTATTATGTGTTTAATGTGATATTTTTTTTTTCTGATATCAAGAAAGAGAAAATGAGTGAAGAGAATTGTGATATATTTTTTATGTATATAAATATAATGTCTAATTATTTTTGCTTCTCAAAAGAATAGTACGTACTGAACACTAAAGTTTTACAGGAGAAGAAGAAGAGGAAAAAGGAGAAGGAAAAGAATGGTTGAATCAGCCGTGTGAAACAACGTGAAAAGCTACAATTTTTTTTTTATCGAATACAAATATATGTATACGAGCTATATGGATCAAATATTTGAACTCCTTAGAGATATCACATGTCACCTCATCGGTTAAACCGAGGCGTCAAGATCGAAGTATAAAGAGCAATCTGGAAAGATATGAAACACTTCTAGATACAGGGATATATCAAATTTAATGTGTAACATATACTTAAATAGACCACTACGATTGTTTATTTATACGCGCTCGACCAACGACTGAGAATATTTCACTCGGCACGCGCATTTTTACTTCTCCCTTTCCCTTTTTTTTGCGTTGATGGTCAGTCTGAAAATGAGCAGCGAATGGAATGTTGTGAAAACACGACTCGCACAAGAGAGAAAGACACACGGTATCCGGCCGGTATCCCTCAGATTCAATCTCTCGCGAGGGTAAACAAGCAGCAGTTCCGGCGGCGCCGCCGGTCGGTCGGTCCCTTCCCCGACGTAAGTCATCACGCGTACCCACGTAGAACAAGACTGACCATCGTTCCCGCTTTCCCGACAATGGGCGGCAGTTAACGCGCTTGCCGATCAGTTAGTGCTGTTTAACTTTAATTAATTCCTGCACCTTCTCCACGGACAATAAAGCGTGATGAAACGCTGAGCAAACAAGAACGGCGCTCGGCTCACCCTTCGCTCCTTCATCATCGAGCTAATTCTGTAGCCTGTCGTCACGTTTCTTATCCGTTTCCTGGTCGGTCAGTCGGTGAACGCAAAGTCCGCTTGTGTTCTACGTTATTTGAAATTAAATTAGCGGAAACATTATATATATATATTTTTTTTTCGCTAACTTAAGATATATGTATATCGATAAAGCTAATAATGGATATGAAACGCGATATCGATCGTTGTTTGCTTGGAGAAAAGATATAATCTATACTAATTATACGAAGTGGCTGTTACAACTTTCTTATCTGGACGCTTCCAGAAAGTCTTATCTGAAGTTCATGACGAACATATCCGCCAATTTCACCGTTCGTATAAATATTTATTTACACACACACACACACACATACATTTAAAATAAAATATATAAATAAATATTATACATTTTTGAGTGAATATATATTATTTATTCGATTTAAAACGAAACACGTCGGATTTACTAACGGACGATATCTATAATTTCGATGCGACCATCTTTATCCCAGTTTTGCAATTAATTTATCAATCGTGTCTAAACTTAGCTACGCTAATTGCGTCCGTTTTTGTATGATATTAGAATGGCAATGATTAATCGGTTTCGGTACGAAGTGCGAAAAAATAATCGGCCAACACCGAAATCACCGATAAGATTGTTGCGGCCCGGGGAATACAAAGAGACAATGTGTTTTACGATTTCAGGTAGCCGAGAGTGCCAAAGAGGAGGAGGAAGAGGAAAAGTGTGGAGAGTTAGGTGTGTAAGAGCGAGAGAAAGGAAACGGTGGAGGACGAGGGCAACAGAGCGACGAGTAGAAATGAATTTCGAGGAAGGAGGAAGACGAATGGAAGCGGAGGAAGAAGGACCGTCCGACTACGCGTATCCTTTACTGCAGCCCGGGGGGACGATTTAATTACAATAATCACAATGTTACGGTTCCTGGTATTCTGCCCTATAGAGAGCAGCGACTTGTCCCACGGACAAGAGGCTAATCGTTTTCCTAAATCGAGGACAGAGTTTCGCACAGCGACCCGATGCTGTTTCACGCCGGTGATCGTGGGTGATCCTTCTTTTATTTTTATCTAATAAAAATAAAACGTTGCTCATGGGAATACGTTTCAAGTTCGAGTAATCTGTATCTCTGTGCAAACCTCTTTTTCTTTTGCTCCCATCTCGAGAGAAAGTTATCCGTGACATATCGCAGCGATTAAAAAAAAAACATATACACATACACACATATATATATGTATATATATATATATATGTATAATATTATATTATTTTTTTTAATATAAATATGATATACATATAAAATAATATAATATAATATAAGATAATAATTACATGTAACATTAGCATCATCTTGAGTATGAATACGATATTAAAAAACCAATTCGTCATGTAATCCGCGATAGTGGGGAATATTTTCCTGCGGATTCGCGCTTTCGATATCGATGTCATCGGGCATGCGAGGAGTAGACCGCGCGGAGGCAAGGGTGAAAACCCGGGGCGAGTTCGCGGTGGCAGCGAGCTCGGCGGCAATTGTGGGAGTCAGTGACTGTGGAATGTCATGAGACCCCGCGGGTCTACCCCTAAAACGTTAACCACAGATTATCCGGCGGATTAGATCGCTCAGTCGGGCGAGGCCCCGAGCTACGATTGCGAAGCAAAAAAAGAGAGAGAAAAAAGAAGGAACGAGACGCGAGGGAAAGAGGAAGAGAAGCTGCCACGGTCCCCTCACGGTGCTCCACCGTGTACCCTCTTATTAGGGCGTGAGCCTTATCTAAGGGTCACAGGGCCCCGGCGACCTCGTGGGTCCCACAGGGACCACGAGGATCGGTCCAGAATTCCAGGAGTTGCCGCGCGGAGATCCTCCTGCGCGCTCGCGCTCGCAGACGGCCGAAGCGCGAGCGCGCGTTCTTCTTCTTTCAGGCTTCTGAACACTAATTTCGGTCACCTTTGGATAATGATGATGAGGATGAACCGTGAAGTAATTACCAGCGGCAAAGGGCGAGGGTATTCGGTCCAGGCTCCTCGGTACGCGCGCGAACGCGTTGTGGGAAGCCGAGACGCGTTACAGTCGAATCGCGAAGTGGATCGTGAACTTAATTACTGTAAACGAATGCATGTTCCTAGACTGAACGATTTGCCCTTTAGAGGGGTATTTTACAAAATCGTCATCTTGTCCGTCGGTCATAGTTCATTAACGACTGCGTCGAGAGTAAAAAAATATCTAAAAATAAAAAAGTGTTTATTCAACGGGCGCTAATAATATATTTACTTACACTAATGTACATATTTTTACGTTGGGAAAAATTTCTTGCAAATGTGAGAAAATATACATTTCTTAAATCTGTGGCTTTTCATGGCGCAAGTAAATGGTTATCCCATATATTTAAGTAAAGAAATTTAGATTTAAGTAAATATATTATTAGTAACTATCGCATAAATATTTCTTTATGTTTTCGATTTTTTCTCTCAATACGCGTCACATTGTCTCGTTTTACTCGCAATTTTTGTACTCCCGACGCGCTTGTTTCTATCCTCGAGTAGAGGAAAGTTCGAGATCTGGTTGTTGCAAATTAAGAGAAGCGTCAATCGTCTCCACGTTCGAGCTTTCCGCGTGGCCCCGGCGCATAAAGATTCGCCGGTGCGCGTTTTCGTCTCGCAGCCGTCTCGAGCGCGATTAAAAGAGCCGGGGCGATAAATTTTCGGAAAATTAAGAACTCCGCTGCCGGGGTCGAAGCTGGTACGCCGGTTCGGAAAGGCGCTGGGGGAGTGAGCCGGTCGCCGCGGGCCCCGGGCCTGTGGTTAGGGCGGTGCAGCGGGCCACTCTTTTTTCAGACCCCGACGATTAGGTAAACTGTCTGCCCACGGCGCGCGGTGTGTGCCCACATTGTCGAAACACACTCGCTCGGGGTATGCAATTAGTTAGTAGTATAGTTTAAACTCGAGACGCCGCATCGGGACCGCGTAGGAACGCGGCGCGCGTAGGGTCGCGGGACGAAGCAGAAAACGAAGAGACCGAGAAGGACGAGAAATGGAGGAAGAACGAGCGAGCGAGCGAGCGAGTCGACTCCACCCTTTTAAACGTCGCTAATTCCTCCACGGACTCCGTCGCCGTCGCAACCCCTTCGACCGCGCGGGAGAGGAAGAAAAAAAGGGGGGCGAAAAAAAAGCGACAACAGAAGTGGAAATGGGCCTCACCGGGCCATTCGGTGCTATTTCGGTAGGGCATTATGACGGTCCTACCGAAATAAAGGGTTTCGACTCCCGGATTCCTTTCGCGGTAACTGCACCGCGCCGCGCGTACTCTTCTCTCTCTCTCTCTCTCTCCTCGTCGTCGCGATCGCTCCGTCACTTTTCTCCTCCTCGCGCTCACGAAATCTCACGACGCCCGATACCGACGCACGGTCCATTTATCGACGGCAGTGGCCCGACGTAGTTTCTCACGTGTCGTTTCCCGACGTCGCCCCGTGTCACCCACGTGAACATGCACGTGCGCCCCACTTCCTGGAAGGATCGTCGCCTCCCGATTGGCTCGCTTCCTCCTTTGTAGCCGGCCGCAGCAGACCGCTGCATCCATCAGATGCTACCATCTGACGGGGAACGTCGCAATGTGCGCTTATCAACGAAATAGACGAGCTTGCTTTGCGTCTTCTGTTTCCGTCTCGAACGATCGCGCGAGCGCGAAAAATTCAGGTCGACGAGGGAAGCGTTGGTGTGATTTCACGAGGATCCCAGCCGCACTTGAATGTAATTTCAAAGGTTCGGAAAAAAAGCCGGGTTTCTTCAGTCATTCCGTTTCCCTTCGGTTTCTTTTCGCGAGGCAATTTCTTTTCCCATTTTTTTCGCGGCTTTTTCCGCGTAAAAATGAAGTTTGTTTTTTAACTATAGGCGCGAAACTCGGACTTTAAAAGCCACTTATACCGATACCGGTTAACTCAACGGAATTGACCAATCACATTAGCTAATTAGCTGAACTGATCAATGCAATTGGTCGATTCCGTCGAGTCGATCAGTCGGTTAAGTTAACCGGAGTTGGTGCCGGAAGTGGCACTGAATGTCTCGGGAGACCGCAGAATAATAATTTTGCACATATAACCGATAATAATTTCTTAAACATTACATCAATGTGAGAGTGCAAAAGAGTTTCCGAGGGATCTTCCACCTCGATCGGGACAAGATTCCGTTTTTCTTTCGGGGATTCACGTGAAGAAATTTAAGTCCTCCGAACGTTCGCGCGGACTTCTTCATGGCACTCGCGCGAAGTGCTCCCGTTGTCTTTCGCATATATACGGTTTACGTGCACGTTAATGAGCAGAAAGTGGAGATAAGTACAATTGCGAAATCACAATCGCGGCGCGATATAAGAGATAGCGAAGCGTCGATCGCGTGCGATTCGTCGCGCGCGCGCGCGCGTGTGTTGTTCACGGATGAATAAGTCCTTATTGCGGTGATCCGACGCGCTCTCTCGCGCCAAATATAGAGCGATATGCACACACACACACACACACACACACACATATATATATATATATATATCGAGAGTTAGAGCGAGAGTTCGAGGTAGACGATAAACGCGTAAATCCCATTGCCGGGCGTCGTCGTCGTCGTCGGCAACCGTGGATTATCGGTTCATAATTCACGACCGCTCCGGACAGTGATTGTCAGTTTGCTCCGCCGTTACATCCGCACGGCCGCACTTCGAGTCCGCGTAATGGATCATTACACGTCGAGCGATAATCAATTTTCGAAGTGCCGGGCGCTGGTGCACCGTGAACGACGCCGGGGTGTCAGGGAGGGCGACCGACCCGGGGGATCACGCGGCGAGACGTAGGTACAACGTAACTCAACTTTCCTGTCCGTGGCTTGCTTCTGGTTACGATCGAATCGATTACGCTGAAAGGTCACGAGTCAATAAACGCGCATTTTTTCCGCCAGCACTCGTGCTCCGCTCATTTCGCAATTGTTTCCTACAGATTCCGTGCCTCTCGCGCGTATATGCACGAGAATCATAAATCTCTCTCTTCTCTCTCTTTCTTTGTATCTTTTGTCAATTCTCTTTTTTTCGTTAGGAAAACAGTAAAGGGTCAAACAGAGTCGAGTTGAGACAGAATGAAATGAATGAAAGTTCTTCCGCCTTAGAGACGCCGTTTATCTCCTTTGTGAAATTCTTTCTCTCGCAGAGCGCAGATGGTTCTACTAATTACGACACTTCGTTGATCATCACAAATTCCAAACAAAATTATGCACAGAGTGGAAGACTACGTCTTCCTACGACAATTCGGTAGCACAAAGATGGTAGGAAAATCCCGACCGGCGAAGGTGGCCATGGTGCGCATGCAAAGAAGAAGAGGAAGAGGAAGACAACGACGACGACGAAGAAGCGGGAGGACGTACCTCGCGCTCCGACGATGGGAGCAAGGGGAGGAGATCGAGGAACGTAGAGAGGTGGACATAGGCGAAATAACAGACGAGGAAAGAGGAGAGACGAGGGAGTAGCGGAAGATGAATACGGTGGTGGGTGGATGGTGGAAGAGGGAAAGGCGAAAAGAATGCGTCGGACGAGCGAACGGAGGAAGCGAAGGGTGAATGGAGGACGAAGGGGAGGAAAGAGAGGCGGGCAGGTAGGCAAGAGGACGGCGAAGGGGGAGAATGTGGGTGGAATGGCGGAAAGTCCAAGGGAGAGCAAGATAGAAAGAGAAAGAGAGAGAGAGAGAGGAAGAAGGGTGTTCCCTCTCGATGTCTGGGAAGGGGCAAGAGGAAGAAGAGAAGAGAATATCGTAAGGGAGGGTTTGGTGGCAAGGCGGACAAACGCGCGCGCGCTGCAAGACGTTGCACGGCGAAGGGGGTTAGTTAGGCGCGTGGGGCCACGTGCGTTCCCACGGTTTCGAGAGAGCCGCATATCGCGCGCCAGCCCTCTCCGCGAGGTTTCGCTTCTCTCTCCCTCTCTCTCGGTGCAGCGTGCACCGTTCCCTCCTCCTCCTCTTCCTCCTCCGAGCGCGAGAGGAGAGACCAGCTCTCGATGGCTGTACAACATTGAATGCGCTTAAGTGTATGCACACGGCTCGCGCGTACAGAGCCGTGTGTATGTTTAAAAAAAAATATATATAAATATATATATATATATATATATATATGTGTATATATATATGTATATTTCGCCGCCGCGCCGCCGCCGACGCCGCCACCACGTCGTCCTTCCTCCTCGCTAGCGTTGGCGGCGCGCCGACCTCTGACCTCCCATTACCGGCTCGACCGACCGGCGACTCGACTCCCTCGCGCATGCAGGCTCTCGCGTATACGGTACGCCGGTATCTCTATCGATGTAGACGTGTACGGTACGGGGTCCGGCGCGCTCGAATATAATCCTGGATTGTAGGCCGACGTCGGCCGCGATTAACCCTCCCGTGCATTTGACTACTATCCGCGAAAAAGCGGCCGGCCGAGTCAAGGAACTCGCCGACGGCCCCACGGTGGAATTCCACCGGCGGGAACACCACGTCGAAACGATAAGGGAGATCGCGCGATATCGCGCTATCAGGTTATCAGGGGGAGAGGTTACGTGATATTCCGGACGGGAATCTGCGGTAATGCTTGATTATTCTTTTTCCACCCTTTCTCTCTATTTCTCTCTCTCTCTCTCTCTCTCTCTTGGAGTGAGTAGCCATGAGCGCGTAAAAGCACATACGCGTTACTTGCATAATCCGAGGAAAACAAGCGACGTTCATCGGACGATCAATTTTAACAGATTGCCTATTTTGTGTAATAATGAGAGGCCCGTAAATGGTCGCGAGCGCGTCTATTCTCTGAAACGAGCGCGCTTACGAGAGAGTACCTTCGCGTAAATAAGATATTATGAGGCGGAATGCAAGACGCCTTTAACAATCACTTAAGTAACGACAGCGGGATATAGCTTCTACGGTTTACCGCGGCGAGACGTCGTTCTTCGGTTCGCGCTCGTTCGCCGTCATCAGGTTTGTTCCTCGCGAGCAACCGGCGCGCGCGTCTCCTTCCGCCCGTTCCTACGGCAATTTGAAGTAGGCCGGCAAAACCATTAGGAGCATTTCTCGGAGGCGAAAGGGGCGTTAAACGGGGCGACCCCGGCGACGTCGTCGAGGGATCGTATCTTCGCGTTAACGATACGGCTTCTTCTTCATCATCGTCGTTCTCTGAAATCGCCGCTGAATCGGCCCGTTGGAATTTTCATCGGCGAGTCATTCGATTTACATCGTCCCGAGAGCATAATTAAAATATCTCTCGCGTTATCATTCCCCTCGAGTTTCTCCGAGAGAAATTCCACTGGAGAGTACAGCGACCGCCGAGTCGCTCGAACTTCAACGGATTTTCCCTCGTATTCGGAATGAATTTTCGACCCTGAATCGTGGAGTGAATATTTTCACGCGCAGCTGAAGAGCAACTCTCACGTTCCCCGGACATTCGTTCTAATGAATTGAAACATTCGCTCTTGTGATTTCGAGTGACGGTGAGACGGAGCGAGTTTTCAGTATACGAAGTGAAATTTTCACACGGATCTTCGCACTCGTATCCAGTGAAATCCCTCCCCGAGAAATTCAGTCTACATAGATATCTTCCCAGGTTTTTCCATATACAACATAGATTCCGATTGGAAGAAAAAGTTGCCCCGAAATATGTTATCTCACTGCGACCATCAATTAGGAATCGCGCTCTTACGCGACTGAAACATAGGATAAAGCCTTTTCCCCGCGACGCCGATTAGCTGTGCGAGGACGGAAACTTGAGGAAATCTTTGGGCAAACATTGAGGACGGCCAGGTAGGATCTGTTTACATCCACCGTTGAAAATCATACGTTCGAAGCATTACACGTCTAAGCAGGACCCGAGTAGGCTTTCCACCTGGAATCCATCATTACTTTCGGCAAACCGGAACGCGATCCTAATTAAGTCCCGGGAAAATTTCCTCCCCTGGAACGAGTTAATTGGCTGATTTCCCGAAGCGTCGACGCGTCGCCGGGTCCTCTCACGTCGCCGACGACGGCGGTATCGCTCAATCAGCTCTAACTGTTTCGCATCTTTTTCTTTTCCGCGGCACGACGACGCAGGCAAGGCGAGCGAGGAAGAAGGCTCTCGGAGGAGTAGGTATATCCGCCGCGAACGCTGGATGGTGGCGCAGGGGTTCGTCTCGGCACCCGCGCCGCCAAAGAAGAAGACGCGCGCGCCGCGCGGATATTCCCAAGAGCGAAAGCCCGCAACCGAGGTCACTCCTCCTCGTGGGAGGGCCCCCGGGCGCCGCGTAGCCTCCCCCGTCGGTTCGCCCAGGGAACAACGAAAAACAAGACTTTATGGGGCTGCATCGGACGCCGCCGGTGTGTACGACGGTGAGGCGCGCGGCGGTCCAGGACCGGCTCAAGGCTAACGAAAATCGCGATATACCCGCTCGATGCGCGCACGTCCGCCTGTCAAAGTGACCGCAGGCCGCTAATTTGCGTTTCGCCTCGACGAAATCGCGAGATCGCTAATTAACGTTATTGTGGCGCGCGGTCGCGCTAGGAGAGAGAGAGAGAGAGGGAGAGGACTCTACGTGCTACGGGATCTCCGAACGAGACGGCTCTCGCGGAGACAATGGCTGCAAAGGGAGAGGTATTGATATACAGCGCGATGAGCGACACGCACTTTGCGACACAATTATCGCGTCGACTTGGTGAGAAAGGGGGGGAAGGAGAAAGAAGAGAAAAAGAAAGCCTCGGTTTGATTTAGCGAGATCGGAATTCCGTCGATTCTCGCGCGCGAGATGAAATTCGCACGCGGAATTCTCATCTCTCCCCCGTTCTCGTAACCGCTTCGAATCGCCCGATGCTGTTTCGCGCGTGTCGGCGATAAGTTAAGACTAGTCAAAGTACGGCGGCCGCGCGCGCTGGAAATACATCGGCGTCGTAATTTATATTATTCCCAAGTACGCCTCCGGTGTGTACCGCTGCGGCCGTAATAATCGTACTTACTCGCGCGTTACACGGTGCTAACAAGAAACGGAGAACGGCGGGCGGCGCAAAAAACGGAAACGACGAGGGGAACGAGATGGTGGACGGGCGAAGGAAGGAGGGGGAAGAGGGATGGAGAGGGGGAGAGAGAGAGACTCGGGCCAATTAGTTGCTTTACGAGCAGCAACTAACATTTAACTCGCTCTCGCAGTTTAACCGCGAGCAGGAGGGAAAATAAAGAGGACGATCGCGCGTGCACCGAGCGGGCAGCCCGAGCGCTCGCAATCAACGAATTACGACTTGGATTGTACAAACGATTATCCCCGATATCGCGCAAAATGAAATAGAGCGGAGGCTCGCGCGAATCGCGTCGCTTGTCACTCGTGTCACGTTATTGTGACACGTCTCTCGTGTCGCGTTCGTATATTAATTAATAAGCGAATAAATTACGATCTCTCTCTCTCTCGCGCGCGCAGACGCGCGCGATATAAATCGACCCACGTGTGTGCCCAAGAGAGCGAGAGAGATGGAGAGAGTGGCCGCGCTTCCGCCATTTCCATCACGCTAATCGCGTTAATTTCTCGCCCCGAGTTAATAAAATCGTAAGGCACAGCGACAACAATCCCACCCCATTTATCGCGTTCGCGACGGGCACCGAGAGTAAAAATCACTCGCTACGACAGGCCCGGCCGGCGGCGTGTGGGTATGCGAGAGAGGCGAAACGTAGGTGGCGAGTTACAAGCGAATATCTCATTAACCGGACTGTACTCGCGAGAACGAGATAGTTAACGCGTTAAACCAGGCGCCAGACGTCAGATTATCAGGCCTCTCCCGGCTTTAATTACGTATACCCACGCGTTGTCGCTACCCTGTCCGAGACCACCGGTGCTACGCGTTATCGGACATTCGCCGCTTGGCACGCGTGTCTCTCGACCGACGTGTCTCGCGACGTGAAAGCGCTCGTCAAGGACAATGAACCAATTAAGCGGGCTGAATTATTACGCAGCGCCGAATCTGCGCCCGCGGAGACGTGTCTCTCGCCGGATATTGCGATATTGCAAAGCGCTTCGGTTCGCACAAAGTCACGCCGGCCAAGTTGAACTGTGTGTAAAGTTAAACAGCCTGTTTCTGCGAATTTGTCGAGAGAAAAGGAGAGAAAGAGGGAGGAAGGGATAAATGACCGATTTTAAAATCTCCCGATGGCGCCGACATGATAATATGGATCGTGTTCAAATTGCCCGTGCAATTCTGTTTTCCCGCTCGAATTCGCTTGATGTCGGCAACGACTAAATTCACACGGCACAAATGTTCAATGGAAATCCTGGGAACGTCCCAGGAACATTAGAATGTCTCTAGGACGTCCCTAGAATGTCTTTCGGACATTTGTGTTGTATAGAAATACGACCATTGTCTTCAAAAACACAAGGAAATAAAGGAAAAGCAAATATTTAGGTAATCCCTGGTAGTTGCCTACTTTTTTAACAAATATTCCGGCCAATGTTTTTGATATGTTTCCTTTTTTATTGAATGTTATAGAATCATCCTGAAGGGATGATTCACGTCGTTACGAGGAACAACAGTCGTTGTCAAAGCTACCGCATAGAGACCCGTAGAGCCTTTCTGTCTTTTGTTGTATCATAAGCGTGTCGTATGGCGCGACGGTAAAAGGCTAGACTTCGCACGAGGATTCCAGAGGGAATGCCACAAAACCGCAAGTAAAATGTGCGAGTTCCTTGACATTTCACGAAAGAAAAGAACAGAATAAAAGGATGAATGTGTAAGAGAGAGAGAGAGAGAGAGAAACATAATAATGAGTTCTCGGCGAAGCATTTCTGTTTTCTTCAAATATCATCTTCGCGATCTCAGCAATGTTCCGAAGGACCGACGGTTATCTAGCTAGCAGAAAAGTTCAGATATAGAAATATGTTAAAAAAAATGATTATGAAGATAAAATTCTGAAGGGCCCTGTAGGAAGGCGCCTTCGGTGCAAATACGATGAACGAACGAAATTCCTTCGGAGTTCTTTTGACAGCGGCGGCGCCGTTGGGAAACACAATAGCTTCTTCTTCTGGAAATGACACAACCGTTTTTCATCCCTTTCGCTCCCTCTCCTTCGTTCATTTTCTCAATCATTCGTCATATTCTCTATTTTCTTCGAAAGGACGAGCCGCGCGCGATTCCATCGGCAACGTGGCGCCATTAACGCGACGCCGGACGCCTCATGTATTTTAATAATTGTTCGACACGTGATTTGTCAAGCGAAATGGAAATCGGGCTGAGGCGGGCCCCGAATCGAAGAGGAAATCGCGAAGGTCTCTCCCTCTCTCTCTCTCTCTCTCTTTCTCCCTCGCGTCCTCCGAGGGAGTCCCACGCAGAGACGATGATTAAAATTGTAAATATCCGCGGTCGACCCCCGGTGTTACGACCTTTGCGCGCCTTTGGCACCCTACCGCCTCACCCCATATATTAAAGGATATTAGATTATGGTAAGCGGCGCGCATTAACGAACGTGGATTCGCGCGAGCGCGCTTCCCGCTGTATATACGTGTATATACACACATACACCCACCTTGTGCTCCCTGTCTAGCGCCATTTTTCACGCACCCAGAGCACCTTCGTACGGATTCGATCGGCGATTTCTCTTCGGGAGCCGCGGCCCTTTGTGTTGCGCGGCAAACGAAGCCAACGAGCGTTGCGCCGATATCCGCGGCCAATAACGCGCGAGTTATGCATTATGTACGCGGCGTTACGAGAGCTCCGGAATTGATAGCGTCTTCGTGGAATTCCAACGGGAATTTTCCGAATACCCCGCGTCGCGTCCTCCCTTTCACCGAGGATTCCGTCACCGTGAGATCCCGCACGAGATACGTAATTTCTCCTTTTTCTCTACGAAAATCTCCCCCCTCACTCTCTCTCTCTCTGCCACAAGTTCCATCAAATTACACTGCGTCGAAGGCGCAGCTCTCGATATTAATATCGATCACCTCCTAACGAAACATCGGAGCGGAGGATGATCAACAACCGGCGACGCACTCGGCGAGGCGACTCGGAGACGCTCGCGAGAAAGAAAGAGAGAGAAAGAGAGAGCGAGAGGAATCGAAGTGAAGAGGAACCGAATGTGAGTGGCGGCGGCGAGAGAGAGACGGAGGGCGGGAGGGAAAGGGAAGAAAGGATTCCGAAGGCGCGCACGATTATCCCCTCGTAGCCCATCCACGAGGTGCAATAAAGCACTCCCCTTCGTGGGGCTCGATATTCCTTTGCGCGCCGGGCACAATCGTCCGTACCGACGTCCCCTTCTTGCGGGGCCCGTTGCCTCGCGGACAGCGTGGGTGTATCGACGGAGACAAGATGAACGTTAGAACACGAACTGGTCCTCCTTCGCCGGCGTTCCAGCGGTAATGCATGGGTTTCGTGTCGCGGCGGGCGGCACACTTTGTAACGACCGCGGCCTTTTGACTCGATTAATCATCGATATATGTACATACGTGCGTGCGTGTACATACGGGGTGTTCGAGAATACTCGCGATACGCCGGCGGTTCGGGGTGGCGGGCGGTCGGGAAGAAATCGAGCGACAGTCATCGCGCGCGCGGGAGAGTCGCGACTGCTTTTCCAGGAGTGGAGACGAATGAGCGGTTCGGAATAACCGGCGCGCTCGCGCGAGGAAAACCGAAGAACCCGCGCATCGCGGCGAAAATTCGCCGTAAATTGTATCAGCGCGAACGTCATGTACGGGTGTGTGTTTTTTCTCATACAGTTTTAACGCCCAACAGACGGAATCCGATGGGAGGGCTCGTTTTCGAAGAATTGGCCCTCCCACTGAATCGTCGATTGCGTTCCAAAATGCAATAATAAATGCGTTATCATTAAACACTTGAATCTGCATAGCCTGTTTCTACCTCTTTCTTTTCTCCGTTTTTCTTTTCCTTTTTTTTTTGTATTTTATTTTTTTATATATGCTGTTTCCTTATATGTATAAATTGTTCTGATATCGTTATTTGTGTTAAATACTAAAGGGATTTAGTCTCCTATCGAGAAGGTGAAATAAATAAATAAATAAAAAAGGTGTCTGTTTTGAGACTCACCGTATGCGTCGTAGACGCAGTGAGAGAGCGACAAGAGAAAGAGAGATTCGACGCGTGAAAAGCGCCGACTCACAGATTCTTTTGTTCTGTGAATTACGATTCGTAACTCATACGCGGAAAAAATATGGTGGTAAAAATTAGCCGAAAATTTTGTAATGTCGGACCATCTCGGAATTATGACTGAAATTACGATATGTGTTGTAAACTTTAGTGATATATTCTATTATGATATATACTTTAATGATACATAATAAACATACATATAATACATTCTATTATGATATATACTTTAATGATACATAATAAAGTATATCACTAAAGATTACAACACACTATAATTTCAGTTGTGATTCCGGTATAGTTCAGCACTACAAAATTTCGTGGTAATTTCTACCACAACATTTCCCCTAAACGGCCCGAATTACAATTTGACGGACTTTTCGATCCGCATTCCCGTGAACCCTTCGTTCCTACGCGGATCCGCGAATTTTTCACGAACGTTCGCCGGCACTTCGCTCACCCTGTAGCGCCACAGGATGAAGGATGACGGTATAGATACGCACACGCGCGCGCGTCCGTCGCAAAGACATCCCTCGATTTACATAACACTGAACACGTCGCTTCTCGTTCGCGGTTCGGATTCCAGGAAATCGTCGGGCTATTCCTCGGAATCAATCCGTGGGGTCGTGCGCGCCGGCCGCCGCCACGACGGCGGACCCGACGAAATCCGTCTTCGTCGATACCCGTTGTCATCGTGTCTCGGGCATCGCCGTGAGGCTGCGATTTCGTAGGCAAGAAGGGGGCGTAAGAGGCCCCTCGGAAGGCCTCGGGTCGGCTCATTACCAGCAATTGTGGCCGAAGGCACCCCGTGGCGTCGTACACGGCTGCACCAGCCCCCGCCGACCCCAGCGACGACCGACGGCTCGTCGCTCGGCCTCGAGAGCTTGCCCCTGTCCGCCGCGCACGACAACGGAATTTAATTGCTCGATCAATCATTATTTTCGTAGTCCGCCGTTAGCCACTGATAGACCCGGCCGGCGCGCTGCGTTAGCCTCGTGCGTGGTCTATGAGCCCACTCGGAGACATGCGCGTCTAGTTATTGCCGAGGCCGATCGAGAATCTGGCAATTTCTCGTCTCGGACTGAATCGGCGCGGAAATGTTTTCGTTCTCGTTTCAATGCGAGGTCTTCGCGAGTTTCCGCGTACACACGCGCTTTGATCACTCGAGTTGAAATTTTGGTCCTATTTTAAGAAGACTGTTAAGTGAAATAAGTTTCATAAGAATTCGGCAAAACTTGCAATACGTATACTTTGAGATATCTAACTAACTACTCGTGCAATTGGAAAAAGATTGGTCATTCGAGAAGTGAAATATTTGCAATTAGAATTGACACTTTTTACATGTATTCCTTAAGATTAGCCGGCTATTCTTAATTTATTTATTATTTTTAATATCTTCTAAACTTCTAACTAAATACTAATAACTTCTAACTAAATTAAAAAAATTAGATTTTAATGAGAAACTACTGTGATATCAAAGAATAATATGCATAAATTCTATACAAATTTCAGGATTATTGACCATTTCGTTTTGGAAATATAGTGACGTAAAATTCATAACTTATAGTAATATCCGAAATACATGAACACATGCAAATATTTAAATACTTATATACCTTTTTTATCATATGTATATCCCTATTAGATCAACTAATACGTAAAAATATAATATTAATAAAAAAAATTAAAAATATTTTCATATCTGTAATATTGTATATATATACGTCTACCACAACTTCGTTTCAGATTAACATTTATTATTTAAGTAATGAAATAGATATATAGGAACGTGATTTTGTTTGATAAGTACTAAACAATCTTAAATCTTTAATTCTGTAACACAGTAGACGTTAAATAGCAAAATAGATTCGATTCTAATAATATAATTTTATTTCTACTTTGGCCACGATGATGTCTTAAATTTCCGTTTTCGCTGATTTTAATGTCAAAATAGATTGTCTTGAATATTCATATGAATTTAATGATCGAAATCATTTCTGACTCAGAAGCATTTATGGCTTTATGCCAGCAATAAAAAAAATTTGCAGAGTTAAAGGTTCAAGAAGAAGAAGTTAACAAGCGTAGTATCGTCAAAGCAGATATTTACTAGTTCATACCATCCAAATAGGTGCGAACTATCCTTTACGAGCGTCAAAGTAGCATCAAAATTTCGACTCGGGCGAACGATCAGTTATCGTCTCACATGGTTGGTCGTTCGTCACCGGTAGAATTTGGTCGGTGTTACACCACCTGTAAACGGAGAACTGGCTAGTCTTCCGTCATACACATTGTAACAATTTTTCTGCTTTTCTCTATCCTTTCTGTGAACGGCGAACGGCCGGTCGTACGATCGGGGACTCGATTGTCAGAACGACCGGAGAGATTGTGTCACAGGCATCCGGGAAATTTACCGGTATAATATTTATTTCACAGACACGCCGCGTCGCGACGCGCTTTTCGCGCTAACTATCGAGCTAATTACTTCCTTAGATAGAGAAGAATGGCCGATACAGGCGGCGGGACGCACGATTTGACACGTTACCGCGATTAATCGCGCCTTCTTCTGCGCGACAACACGGACAACCGTACAAATAGACGTAAGCGCGCATTATCATGACAATAAAGTATCGAATGAAAAAGGAACGTACCGCCGAGAGCGCGAGCGGGGGTGATCGATCGAATCGTGCGGCGGCACCGGTGTCTTTGATGACCGCGAATAGATCGTCACCGTGGAGACGGGCACGAAGCGCGCGCACACACGCCCGGCCCGAGAGGAAAGAAAGGAAGAAAGGAGCCGAGACAGCGTGGAGACAAAACGACTCACTTGTGAGACTTTTATGATCATTCTCCACGCTCTCGCCCGCGTCATTAGTCGGTAGGTGGATACGCGCGATCCACACACGTGAGGGGTACGCGGGACGCAACGCAGGGAATACTCGCGGCATCGCGCGCGGCAAGGAGAAAGAGAGAGAGAGAGAGAGAAAGGGCGGGAGGGAGGAAGGGAAGTTCTTCCCCACTCTCTCTTTCTCTCTTCCTTGCGTTTCCGAGAAACAATCTGTTATAGTGCTCCACATGAATGGCGAAACGTAAAAATATCATCCGGGTTCCCACGTGGCCGACTCAATGGATCGCGAGGGTGGGAAGGAGGAGGATGAGGAGGAATGGGAAACGCTCCGCTTCGCGAGAGAAGGAGGCGCACGGGATAGACGTCCCGTGAAAGAGAGACAAGAGAGAAGAAGGAAAAAAAAAATGAAAAGAAAAAGAAGCGACGGAATCGTCCCTCTCTCTTTCTTTCTCTCGCGTGTTGCGAGACGACGCGATGCGGTTCCGACGCGGGGCGAAAAGGGACCGGGGGAAGCCAAGGGGGAAATAGAGGAGGGAAAGGATTCGTCGCGGAGCGCGGTTTTCAACGAAGCCAATTATTAGATGCGTCACGAGCTGCGGGCGGCGAAGGGGGAAGGGGGGGGGGAGACCGGGTGTCGTCGTCGTCGTGTATCGACGTAAGACTTTCGAGTTTCGTCTTCCACGCCACTCTCGCGGGGGATGACGGCGGCAGAGCGGGCTCGACACTTTACGAACCGGCTCGCGACTTCGGCCTCTCCCGGGCCCTTTCAATTCAGCGCCGTGCGAACTGGTTCCCTCGACGTGTGATTTTGCACGTCGCGCGTGTAATCGCGATCGCTAATTACCGCGTCTAATTGATATTCCAGGCATGTCACCGCGCATGGAGGCGTTACGCGCTCCAGAGAGAGAGAGAGAAAGTTAAGAAGCGCGCGACTCGAATACGGAGATCCCGAGGAGGAACTCGCGGACTCAACAGCTTGCGCAAACGTCGATCCCTTTGGACGTCTTCTTTTCGATTCTCGCGGGGCCGATAGAGGAGAGTCACGGCAGAAATGATCGAAGGGAGACGCGATTGATCCCGGATGGACGAGCCTCAAGTTGTACACGCGGAACACAGAGGAACGTTCCGACAAGGACTTAGGAGGAGCGCGTTTCACCTGTCCCGCGAGAGGAACAAGAGGAGAGACCGCCGAATAATCGTTAAATAAAGCCGCCAATAGACATCTTGGGTTCCCGTCGCGTCGCTCGCGCGCGGTCCCTTCCAAGATCGAGACTCTACGCACCTTTGTGCACGCGAAGCGGAGAGTCGAGAGCGATCTCTCTCGAGGTGAAGAAGAGACCGAGGCGCTGCGGGGACACTCGCTTCTCGCACAGCCCTGACAATGGACCATTCGTCCGCCATTGTCCGCGGCACATTAATTGTCTCTTTGAGGCCCGATGACCTCCGCGGATATGATTCCACCCTCTCCTCTCCCCTGTCCCTCTCTCTCTCTCTCTCTTTCTTTCTCTCTCCCGCGTCTCTCACGCGCTCTCTATCTCTCCTTCTCGCCGGCGCTCCTTTTTCGCCTTCGTTCTTTTCTCTCCTCGCCTTCCTACCCCGACACGCCGAGCCGAACGTTAGCGCGCGCGTGGAGGCGGAGGAGGTGGACCGTGCAACTCATCGAAGACAAAATTGTCCCGTGGATTCGCCGGAAACGTTTGTTGCCGTGCCGCTAACGTGTTATTTCGCAAATGACTGCCGTGGGCTTGCTGGACTCTCGGTATGAATTCCGAGCGGCGGGTACCCGCAATCCCAGCGAGGCTCTCGCGAGAGTGTCCTGGCTCTTTTGTGTCGTACGGGCGCGCGAATTAAACGCGAACGGCGTAAAGCGAGAAAAGGCGGCGGACTTTCCATCCGGCTCGCTTCGACGAGAGAATCGCCGACAGAAAAGCACGAACAACCGTATAATTTCAGGCATACGTCACTCGCTGGGACCCCCGAGCTGAGAAATATTTTTAACTTTTTAACGAGACGCGACTTATGCTCGAGAGGATACGAGATTTTTGGGTGGGCCGCGGAGTCCATCGCGCTTGACGAAAAGATCGGCTAAAGAGAGAATCTCGACACGTCGCGTGTGTGTGTGTGTGTGAATGAAAGACAGGGGGAGAGAGAGAGAGAGAGAGATTCACGTAGGCGCTCCGAAGATGTTCGCTGAATTACGAGCGATATCGAGGAAGGATCCCACCGATATAATTAAGGAGGCGATCATCCTGCAGCAAGCCGCCGGCTCGTGTCTCTCGCTCGGTGGAATCCAAATTTTATGTCGGTATCATAAAAGCGCGTGACGGCAGAAGAATTAGGACGGCACTCTCAGCCTCTCCGCCGCGCGCGGCCTCACGGTTCCTCCAGAAACATTATAAAGGCTAATCCACACTCTCTCGACGAGAGAACAGTCGGGGCACGGATTAAACGCGTCCCGCGCGAGGGAGAGACACCACGGTCTCTCTTACGGATATCGCGCGGTTCACCGCGGGGAAAACGCCAATCGTCCTTATTAATCACCGGCCGAATACGACGCGATAATTAAGCGTCTCGGGACGATGTAATGCCGTAAAAGAGCCTCGTAAAGCCGCGTAATATATACCGCCGGTAACGTACGGTAATTATACATGCCCCGCTGTCCATTCCGTAGCCTATAAAGACCGGGAATTTTCCACCTCGTCACCCGTATATACACCGAAACTCCTCACATTCATTCCCCGCCAGTACATAAATGTGAATTTATGCGTAAGATTCGTGTTAATGAATTATGGATTTCTAGACTCCGTGCGTTATTAATATTTAGCGTTGCCGACGTACGTAGCGTTTGCCAGACGCTACGCAGGCCTCGAGAAAGAGTTCCTTGTGAAAATTAGGCTTAAGACCGAGCCGTGCGAATAGACGGAGAGAGGAATACCGAGGCTGAGAAGGGAGAGGAGGCAAATGTGGATGAGTAATATGGGTTCCTCCCTGCTCTTGCGGAGGACGGCCGGGAAGGCAGACGAGGGTGTCGCGATTCCCCGCTGTGCGTTGATGGCCTCATCTAGCCTAGAGGTCCTCGAGAATTCACCGGTAATTACCCTTTCTTCGGTTCGACGCCAACGAGGTTTCACGGTGTGCCCGGACACCCGCGATATCCTTTATTCGCTACCGAACGCACACTGTTGGCGCTACATCGGCGATCCGAGAAAATCGCGTCGCGTGCGAATCGCGTCCGAGTCGAAATTTCGCTTCCACGTCGGTCCTGCAATGTCACGGCGAATTTGAAGGACCGATGAGGAATTTTCAGATATAATTAGCCTTATTAACTATCGTTCCTACCTTTGATGCCGCTAATAGCCGCTGCCGCTTGAAGAAGGACTTGTTTCGGTACAGACGGTGTATGTTCGACAAGCAGATATTAAATAATCAAAGAATAACGGTGGTAAATGAATGAAGCAAGCAATACAGCTCATAATCTTTCTTTCTCGGCGTCGGAAGCTCTTAAAAGAGCTGATACGAAGGAAGCTGTAAAGGTAAAGATAACAGTTGCGTGTCCAATAATGTGTTCAATAATGCTGTTTACTTATAGATATTTCAATTTTAACTCGGTACAAAGATAAAAAACAGTAGAAAAAAAGGCATTGGTAGATGTAAATAGGATCAGATTCGCGACTCAAGAAACATTAATAGACGTGAAAATCATCAGCACTTATTAGATTTTAAGGCCGGTATTCATAGTTATAAATTATTTATAATTTTTGATTGAGAATATATAAATTTTTTATTGAAAAAATAATTAAAGTTTGTATTTATGAGCCGTCATTTGACCGCTTAAGTCAGTATTTCTCGTATGAAGTGATACAAAGTGGAACGAAATTTTTGCTGAATGAAATAAATGTAGGTGTAGGTTGGCGAATGATAAAAAATTCACGAAGCTATAATTATCTGTAAATGATGACAGACTGTGAATACCGACCTAAATTTCGACTCGGACATCTTTTTGTTCCCATTCCAGGTCGTTCGCTAAAATCGGAAACGTCGTGTATAATAAATGATTTGCTACCTGGAAATACATAAAGTATCGCTGCCGACTCCCGGGTGTCTTACGTCCTCCGCGTCCTTGGCTTCCGCAACTAGCGTTCTGTCCCAATCTGCTCTGGATACTTTATCGTGACACTGACACCGCACTCGCGTAGATACGATGCAATTGGAGAAACATGTGTTATCATTAACGCGATTCAAACGGGAGTCCGACGAAATATATTTCAAGAACGACGGGAGTGATAAGCGTGTTGATCGATACACGTGCGCGTCGCTCGTCGGTTCGAAACGCAATGACTCGGTCACGGAAACATACACGACGTGCGAGAGTACCAAAACAATCGGCAAAAAGGGCAAAATCATACCCAGCCAATCGCCAACCGTCGTCGCCCGCCAATCAATGACGCGAACATAATCACGGTGGTCGAGGGATCACAATAATTGACGCTATCGAAACATTCCGCGGGCCTCGTCTGGAATTTGCCAACGTCGTTGATTTCGACTTTTGCCTGCTGTTATTGTACTGGATTCGAATTTAAAATTCTATGTATGCAGGTCGGTACGCAATATTATTAGTGGAAACTGCTATCTTCATCAGCCTTTAAACTCCTTTATTTTTCCTGTTGCTGAATCTTCAACTATTGAAATTTCCAACGTCAATAAAGAATGATAATAAGCAGGAAAAAGGGAAGTTTGTTATTTTAATTATCCATTGGTGGTTCTATTCCGCTCCATCTGCAACCGAGTAAGTTGCACGATTGTTAAATTGTTCATTGAAAATTAAATAAAGATTAAATCAGAATATCGAAATTATCGAATATTAAACAACGCAAAAGATCTTTCAATTATCAACGCAATGGAAATAAAAGCAATTATCATCAAATTTAAAATAATATCCTCTGCAAATATCATGTCACAAAATTTTCCGTTGATCTTTCAAGTTTGACGGATTGGCAGGATCAATGTAAAATCCAAATTTCAATTTAGGAAGCCATCGATGCGTTTCAGAAGTCGGGCCTGGTAATCTTGTTCGGTTGAATCAAATATTCGGAGAACTTATCATTATCCCCGGAGAACTTATCATTATCATACTCGATCTCGTCGAATTTGACGAGACGTGGGTTACGAGATATCGATGTCGATAGCGCGAGTGTCTCAAAGAGGGATAGTAGATAAAGACAGCTGGGCGAATCGCAGGGAGAAATAATTTTCTGTTCGAGAGGGCCGGGAAAAGAACGGCGATCCGTTATGTTACGTTCGATTCCACCACGGTTATACACCATCCACGTGACGTGGATATAAGTTACGAGCATTCGAATAATTACACGGTTCGGTCTCGACCTGAGACTCTCGCGGTCAGCGGAAGGCAAAAGACAATTTTACACAGCGGGACACCCGTCCCTGGCGACCCGGTGGCAACCTTCTTTTCTGGTAACTGCTCGTCCCACGAAATCGACAGTTGCGGGTATATAACAGGTCACCTTGACGCCGGGAGGTATCCGTCAGAGATTAAGCTCTCGATTCATTAGCCCGCTATTTATACGTTCATATTTTGTTTCTTCGAATAAGGCGCCTGCGCTTCGCGATTCGTTCCGAGCGACTTCCTTTTGATCCTCCGCGAGATCGATGAGTCCCGAAAGTGTCCATTGGAATTCCGCTGCGCGCTGTCCGCAGTCTCTATCTCGTCCGCAATCTGTAAGAGGGGAGAATTTCCCCCGGGGAAACTTCACACGTGATAATTGCGCTTAGCGACTAGAGCGATAAGACTGACAGAAAAGATTTCGGTTACACTCGGCGTTCGTCGTTACTCGCCAACGTTATCAACGTCTTCGAGTTCGACGAGCCACCTCTTCTCGCGTGGGCTACGAGACATCGATATCGCGAGTGCCGAGGAGAAGAAGATAAAGGCAGCCGCGGGCGAGTCGGAAATAATTTCCGCTGCGGGGGAGGAATAAACGGCAATCCGTTACCCAATTTGCATGAGAGAAACCCGTCGGTCGTCGTGAAAATTGAGTCGTAGCGCTTCGCACGGCCGTCGCCGTCGAGGCTCGCAGCGACTGCTCTAGTTCGCTATTTCGCGGCGACGGAGGCGTTTCCACTCCGGTATACCGCGGAGTTGCCTTCATTAGCCGCGTTCTACATAATCCGAAGGCGGCGGACGCCCGTCTGCCGGCTTATGTAAATCAGCCGCCGAGTAATTGGCACTGAACGAAAAAGCTAATTACCAAAATCGTGCACCCGAGACCCCCGAGACCCGGGGCCCCATCAGCGCCCAGCGGGGAATCGCGACACCCTCGCCCCCTCCTCCCCCTTCTGCGGATGCATCTCCGCTCGTCTGCGCCGATCACGAGACCCTGGAAATTATTCATCCGCCACCCGATGTACCGACTACCTGCTTCTCGATTATACGCGGCTAATCGGATGCGTCGGCTCGCGCGTTCGGCGGATGTGCCGAAGGAAAGTGTATCTCTCGGATTTCTCTCTCTCTCTCGCGCGCGCGCGCATTCACGCACGCACGCGACTATCTCGTTTCGCGAAAGTTATTGCGCGCTCGGTCGTCCGGGCCAGCCGAAATAATCATATCCCGTGTGTTAATCGCGACGCCGACGCTCCCACGTTTGTCGAATTCTCCAGCGAATCAGCCGAATGAGTCACTCGTCGATGATCTGTGCGAGGACGAATGGAAATGTTCGCTGCGCCTTACGCGCCGAATACCGAGCACATCGTGGGAAATGAGCCTAATGATCATGCTCGTCGTTTCCGAGGCCTTTTTGCAGAAACGGGGCAGCCGTCGAGACGTCGCCCGGTCGAGAAGTATCTTTCAAATCACTCGGGGAGCGATCGTCAGGGGGTCCTTGAATACGCTATACTGATCGGTTATCGCGCCCTTTTGTCATCTTTCCCGGCAACCTGTCACAAGAGCACGCTCGAAATTCGTGGTTTTCCTCAAACAACAGCTTCCTCGCATCATCTCCCTCGCCGAGGGAAAGAGAAAAAGAGGGAGGGAAGGGAAAAAAGAGAGAGAAAAAAGACGCCGTTATTAGTTGCCGCGCGATCCGTGAAAAGAGTCAACGACGAAGATGATGAGAAGAGCCGTGGCACCGTCTCTACCTGTGGAGAGTTCGGTAAGACGCTCAGGTAGCCGGGAGGATCCTTTGACCTTTCCACCGCCTGTCCCGCGGGGTACGTCCCCGTCCTGTCGAGGTCCACCTTCTGTCTTTTCTCTCGCCGAAGGAATTCTTCCACCGGGGCGATTCAATGGGGGCGGCCCGCCGCCGCCAACTCCCGCTATTCATTTTACTGCCTCTGAGAGAATGGGGGAATTAATAAGTGACATCTCTCACGGTGGAAAGGTTTTATGCGCGCCGCGAGCACGGAAGCGAGAGGGTGCAGATCCACGAAGTGGGAAACAGATAAAATGAAAGAGACGGTGAGCCGCAGAGGGGGGGGGGGAGAGGGAGGCAGAAGGGGAGTAGATTCTGAGGGATACCCTCTTTCTTTCCCCGCGATTGTCCACCACGTGACGCGGGCTTCTTTGTTGTGCCGGTACTGCCTTTTGTACCCGCTGGGCGAGAAACGAAACATCTTGTCTTTAAATCGCGTGTAACACAATGCCATCGGATAAACCCGGAGCGTCTAGTAATCCCCGAGTAGCGACGTCTTGACGTCTCTCGACTCGCGCGCGTTATTTTTTCTACCCTCCCCTCGTCTCGATCGTGCCCTCGCTTTGTGCCCCGAAGGTATTTCCCGTCGCGATAATTATCGGGAATGACATTCAATAATGTTCCGCCTTATCGCGTAGTTGTAGTTTTCGGTGAAGTTTGCCTCGGAATTTGCGTTCCCCTCCTTGTCCCTTTTCGTGTTGTTGAAGGAGAAAAAAAAAAGGAAGAAATCGCGAATTAACTGTCTCATCGTCGGCGCGATAGTGCGTTTTTCACGATTGTACGGGTCTCTGTCGGATTTTACATCCGCGAACGCCAAGGATCACGTCGAACGTTAAATGCGGATTCACAGTGACGTGCGAAATCACAGTCGCTGTTGTCACCCTGTTCGCGAAACTGCGGACGACGTCGTCCTGGGTGGCACGGGAATAATTACCATCGTGAGACATCAGGCTCGTTCGCCGATTGGCCGATCGACACGACGGCCGATGATGACGAAGGTGCCTTTGTAACCGAGGGAGAAACGAGAGAGGGTGACGAGCGAGCTCGAGTAGCGAGCGAGCGAGCGAGAGGGAGAGAGAGAGAGAGAGAGAGAACGACGCACGACGTGGACGCACTCCGCGCGAGGAGTAAGAAAGAAACGCGTATTGCGTCTTCATTATAAATCCTGAGAATCACGCAAATTGATAACGGCATCCGAAGGCTGCCGTAAGGGTCCTCGCGAGACGCTAAAGAGGGCTCACCTCCACCCCGGCGCAGCGGGGTGTCGTCGACCACGAAATAAGAAACGGCCACCACCGTTCCCCCCGTTCCCCTTGCCGCCCCGCTGCCCCTCCGATCGCTCGTATATTCTCCCTCATCCCTCCAGTGATTTTCGAAGCTGCGGGTTCGTTACTTCGATTAGCTGCCGAAGACTTACGATCGTTTCTACGCGGGTACCACGAGACGGACGCGTGGATTTTTCGAACGCGACGGCGACCGTGCTCGAGGATGGGATTCTCCGACCGGTCGATTAGTCGGGGGGGGGGNGGGGGGGGGGGGGGGGAAACGGCCGTTTTCTCGAGGATCGGGCGAGCTTACGAGCGTGTTCGGGCGACAAACTGTAGAAAATGTCTCGGATCGCGGCTGAAAAAAAGATCTCGCGCTTTCCGCAGGGAAGAGCAATTTGCGAGTTTCGCGCCGAGAAACCCTGAGAAATTCCTACGAGAGCGATTAGTTACAAACTTCACGATTACAAAGGAGAGGCCGAGACGCGCGCACGAGATTGCACGCTCGGACACGGCGATAGCATCTCCGCCGCTTCGGGACAATTTACGGCGTGCGAACGAAATCAGGAGCGAAGCGAGCCCACGTCCTCCTCCTCCCCCTCCTCCACCTCTTCCTCAGACGTTCATTCGTCTGCCCTTCACCTACTTTTACAGATCCGCCGACGCGGGCGCGCGCGTGCGAAGGTTCTCCGAAAGTAATGAGTTCGTTATTCGGCGGGAGTCACGGTTATTCCCTCTCAGTAGTTTCACAGACGGTTCCTCCCTTCTCGTCCGTCGTGGTGGAGGACCACGACGGACGAACGGCGAAGGAGCCTGGAAGCCGCCGCCGCCGCCGCCGCGGCCCTCGCTAGCTGACCGGTGGAAGATTCATAAATTATTTCAGGAAAAAAGGAGGAAAAGTATTTCCAATTACAGTTTTTTGTGAAGGGTTGCCGCGGGCCACGCGCGGCAGGGGGTCCGCTTAATGGCGACCCGCGCTCACCCGCTCCACCTCCTCCGCTTCTTCTTCTTCTTCTTCTCCGCTTCGTCTTCTACTCCTTCATCCACCTCTTCCACCTCCTCCGCCGCCGCCGCCTCTTTCGCTCTCCCGATTCTACGGTATCCTTCGACGCCGCCAACGCGGTATTCTCTACCCGTATCTCCCTCTTTTTCTTTTATTTTTCTGTTTCTCTCTCTCTCTCTCTCTCTCTCTTCCTCTCTTTTTTCTTTCTTTCTTTATGACGTATACACACACCCACCACACGTTCCCCGTACACACACCCGACCGACCTCTTCTTCTTCTTCCCTCGCTCTGAGCTGACGGATACCGGTGACACGAAAAATATCGATCATCCTCGAGACGTTTTCGGTTATGACGCGATGAGAGAGCGACGGGGCCGCTCGGCTTGTGCTCTAAGGATGCAGACGCCGGGGACGGTAATTTAAAATTGTTGCGACGCGTATCGCACGCCGGAACAATTAACGGAGATTGTGCGATGAATTTTCCAATTAGATTCAACGAGAATCGACGATCGATTAATTCCGAGCGAAACTTATTTCGTCTGAGCGCAAGGACGCACCAGCTGACACGTACGATCTTGTTTTGCGATATTTCACGGAAAGCGCGCTCCTCCGTCCCTTCGCGTTCTCCGAAACAACAACCCCCCGCGAGACCGGTTAGAAATTCATTCCCGAGACGCATGGCCACCTCGCTCATCATCGCGTGCTATCACTAGTATGTTCGCTCCTCCTCTGTTCGCCGTCCCAGCTCGTGCGACATTTCGGCAGGACCGACGGAGAGGAGAAGTGCCTTCTCGTGGCGCGGAGGAGGCGGCCCCGGCGTATGCGGGCGTCCGGTACATATTTTTGGGAGAACACCACGCGGTCGCTGGTCGTGTATCGCCATGGGCAACGATATTCATAACTAATAGATCGGCGGTCCGCGGGTGACAGAGCAATACGTCCTGCGTTTCGATGTTCCTGGCTCGGCGACCGACCGAGCGAGCGAGGCGGACTCGCGGTCGCGCGCGCGCGCGAGCGAACGAGCGCTCGTTCCTGGCTGGACCCGTCGCTCGGTTAGGTACACGGCACGGGCATTCCGGGAAGCTCGTTCGCCCCGAACGACCATAAACCAGGCGCGTTCTCTTCCTAACTTGACCGCCTTCCTTCTCCACGTTTCCTGGTTCCTCTCGGCGAGAGCCTCGCCGAGCGCCTCGCTCGCGCGCGTTACGGTACCGCGTTGGCGGTCCCGAACGTCCGTCGCCGACATCTCCGGACGAGAGACCGGAACACGCCGAACGGTCAACGCAATGCGAATGACTGAGTGCCGCCAAAGTGGATCGTCGATCTACAAATTTTAATTAGTAGTTTGCGTGAGCGACGAAGATACGCTCCTTCGAGTTAATTGCTTTTAGTTATTTATCGTTGTGCGGTCGTCTTCGACATGGCTAAATGCGATGCAGTGAAAGCGTATTGAGGTATTGTAAGATGTAAGGCAGGTAAGGGGAACCGGGCAACAGTTGGGACGGGGTAGTTTATTTTCTAACAGTTGGCAATGCACTTTTGATTGAAATACAGCTGACGTGCCTCTATGTGACATATAAGAAAATATAGATTACCAAATTACGAGGTATATAATTTTTAAATCAAGGTAAGTGATACTATTTTTCGATCATCGAACGTAATTATTTTCTTATTATAATATTTGTGATACTTTTTCTGTTGATTGTATTTTATAAGAGAATCTTATTCAACATATTTTAATATATCGTTCTTAAGCTTTACAGTACTCTACAAGTATTCTATTTACAAGTACTCTAACCTTAATGTTTAACTTAAAGGTTCTGCCAACCGTTTTAATGTAAAGGAATTAATCGGGAAGAGTAGATATTTTATTGGAAGAGAGTTGGGAAGATTCAACCTTTTCTTAAGATATCTTTGCGTTTCCATAAATTTTTAATCTATTATATCAGTCTTAATATTAATATCAGTTATCCATAAAACATTTGTTTTCATTGCCACTTTTTGAATTAAAAGCTCGTGCTGTTAAGAATGGTGAGCAAATGAGGGAAAAATTGTCCTTTTCATAATTTGTTCGAAATAATTTAGTTTCGATTTTATTGTCTATTTAAAAAAATCAATCGTTTCATTTTATACTCGGATAGTTCATTCAAACTTTGCTTTAACTTCCGCGGTAAAATAACAAATCTCAATATCTGTTGTCGCGAAATTTTAAAAAAACAAATGTTACAAAAAACAAAACGTCGAAATCGTCCCAATAGTCCCTCATCTCTCCTACTCGATTGAAGTAGCCGATTCGAACTTAATTGGAAACAATCTCGAACGTATCCGGAAGACCGGAAGTCGTTCGCGAGGATAAAGCGAGAATCGCGCGGTGCCGCTCGAAACGCGGATAAACGAACGCGTCGCTCGTGTAAGAAGAGCTTCGCATAGGAATGCAGCGCGACACTCGCGACGAGTGTTCGTGTATTGCGACTGACCTTTGACCCTGCGGGAGGGCGCGGCCCTGGATGTTACCGGCTGGATCTGTAGAGGTCTAAAATAAGGCGAAGGAGGAGACGTGGAACCTCTTCGACAATGGGTCCCGGTCATACGATAATAATGATCAATTATCGATCTGTCATTCAACGGCTACGCCCGTGGAATGCACGACGAATCGAGTTTCCTTTTCGATTCCCTCTTCCCCTCCGAGCTCCTTCTCCCGCTCGTAGTTCCCGTGCGATCTGCACGGGGCAACTCGAGAACCCGATATAATAAGAATTGTTATTCAATAATTCAGCCGCTTCTTGCGTCACAGTGAAAGAAGCGTTGTTACTTCGCGAGGGTGATTGCACTCGTCGATCCCGAGTGCGAGGTCTTTCTCACAGTAGTAAAGCGCCGAGTAACTCCGGGCGACCGCCGAACAGCCGAAAATTAATAATAACAACAGCAGGTTACGTAATAAAAAGGCGCCGCTAACTGGGGCCTCCCCGAGGCCACGCACGCACCGTAAGTGCGCGCGTTCTGCTCTGAGGGAACGGAGGCTCCGATCGAGTCGAGTTCTCGTAACTTGTTCGGCGTGAGATCGCGCCAACATTATGCCAATTAGAAATATCGCCTCGCGATAATGCCATGCGAAAAAGTGCGATAAAAGTGAGCGGTAATCGTCAGGATTAAACTGAAATTATAGTATCCGGTATCATATTCACTCCTCGCACGTCTCACTTCTAACCAAACTTGCCGAATATAAAAAAAATTCCGAATGTTATTCTAATCAGCGTTTTCAGAGAGCTTGTCCTGGAACGTTCGGCAAACGCTATTATCTATCTATCTACACGGAAAAAAGGATTAATCTTAAATCAAGAATAGATATTCTCATATATGAAGCAAGAATATCGTAATCTTCTTAGGAGACTTTTAGTCTTGATTTCATTGAATTTATGTTGATGTATTACTTGAACTTAATTCAAGACTAAAAGTCTTCTAAGAAGATTATAACATTCTTGCTTGTATATGAGAATATCTATTCTTGATTTAAGACTAATTTTTTTCCGTGTAATCAAATCTAGTCACACTATGTGTGTGTGTGTGTGTGTGAAGATTGGCGAGAAAAAATAAATTCTAGATCGAACGAACAATCGGGGTTACTTTCTCACAATTCTTCCTCGCTGACGCTTTAGAACGAGGCTGAACGCTACTTCATCCCCCTGCCAGGTCACCCGCGACGCACTACGAATTCAGAAGGCGAAATCGTTCTCGCGGTCGGCTCCGGCCGTCCCTTCGACCGATCCGAGTTCAAGGCGGCGACCAGCCGCAGGGCAAATGGAGGGAAGAATTATAAGTATAAAAGCGGGATGAAGAGGCCACGGTGATGCGGGAGAAAGGAAGAGGGATGGCGAGACGCCCCCCGTCGCGACGCCGTCGCCTAATCATTCTTTAAACGTGCATAAACAAGTTCCCTCGCCGGCAGTTGGGGGATGGTATATGACTAATGTCATTCCTGAGCCGACCGAATTCCCTCCGCGTTCACCCTCCCAATCCTCTTTCTCCCTTTTTTCCCCTTTCTCATCTCTTGCCTCCCTTTCGGTTCCGCCATCCCATCCCCCGCAACCTGCAACGCGCGGCCAGTGAGCAGAAACCAGAAATCGTACGCGAGGGAAGCAACAAGTGAGAAATCCCAGAAGGATACGGCAGGAAGAACATGTCCTGGCTGAGAGGTGAGGAGCTGAAGGAGAGAAGAATGGGAGGGGGTGGCAAAGACAGACGGATAAAGAGAGAGAGAGAGAGGGAGGGAGAGAAAGGGAGGGACGAGTGAGGCGCAGCAACCTAAATCTAAAATGCAAATATACTCAACAAATCACTATCGGCGACAGGCATCCTTACTTTTAAAAAAGAGGAAGGAGAAGCCGGTGTACGGACCCCCCGTCAGGGGTTTCGGGGGTAACCCCAAGTCCCCTGAAGGCGAGTTTACACCGCATGCGGTCAACGCCTGTTGATGCATCTTTCGGCCGCTTCCTCGCGGCACCCGCATCTCCCTTCTGTCGTCCGCGGAGATTGCGATTATCATAACGAAGGTGGCGAACGCGCGCTCCCACGCGAAATTGGGGGAAACGATCGGCTGTCGCGGAGAGATGGATGTTGCGCGAGGAGGATCGGGCAACAATGTCTCGCGGTAAATTGACCGCGTTTTTGTTAACCACGGTTCGTTACTTTCGACCGAGCGAACGATCGGCCGGTGAGACGACTTTATCCCCGGAGATGACGGTGTGCGCGATCACCGTGAAGCGATACTTATTTGCGACGCGCTGGGAATCCCTCTCGAATTTCCCCCCGCGATTTCGGGGGTGACGAAGATTCATTCGCGACACACCAAGAGCGCGAGTCGTCCTGGTGTGTAAACGGCGCTTTAAAGCGTGCGTGTCGGTGGTGAGGTCCTGACTAATGGAATCACGCTTCGCCTCCTGGTGATACGTTCCCCTCCCCCCGATCGCATCGTTTCTCCCGACGGTGGTGTGCGTCTCCCCGTCTCGTTTTCATCGGCCCGAGGCTCCGGGATAAGGGGGCCTCTTCTAGCCACCTCCGCGCCGCGTCCTCGAGAAAAGGGTCCCTTCGTCGAGAGCGGAGCGCGGAGTTATATGTTATTTATGCGCGAGAAACGAGAGACGGACTCGCCGGAGAGAGAGAGAGTGCACTGCCAAAGGCGGCAGTGCTGAAAGTATCACATTTATTTCGTCGGTCAGCGCGCAGGGGCGCGCGAGGCCCGGATAATATAGCGGCCGCGCGACAGGGAGCACACTTTCGGAAAAGAGCGGGAGTCACGCCGCCGTGCTTTCGGAGCCCCGCTTCGTACGCCTCGAGTAAATCATTTTTCACTTCGTTTTTAATTCCCGAGATAATCCGTTCCCCGTAAATAGCCGGCACGCTAGGCATGCGCGCGCGTGCGCATTTTTTACGGGTACGTATTAATCTCGAGGAACTGTGAACCCGACCGTCCACGTGCGGTCGGATAGTATATATATATATATTAGGTGTACGAATTAATTCGGTGCTTTCCTTCATGAAATTCAAAGTTTATTTGCAAAAAGTCGAGTACAAGTTTAATGTTTGAAATAGTTTCCATTATTTTCCATGACTTTATTCCATCTATTCGGGTAGCTGATGAATGCCCTCGCGGAAAAAAACTTGGCGGTTTTGACTCAATAAAGTCGCCGATGTTTTTTCGGACCTCGTCAACTGTTTTAAAACGCGTATCCGTTAAATGGGGTTGAACCGACCGAAATAGGTGGTAATACGACGGGGCTGGATCTGGCGAGTAAGCTGCACGAGGGAGAATTTCCCAGCTCAATGCACAGATGAGATCCTTCCTCTCTTTCGCGGTATGCGCGACAGCGCGTTATCGTGCAGCAGAATCAACCGTTTACTTTCGTTGCGGGTAAAAGATCTTTTCGCAAGTTTTATGGGTCCCAGCACCTTCACCCAAAGCGGAACAAGTCATCAGTTCGATAGACTGCACAGCATTTGTATTCAATTGGAGTGTAAAAAGGATGCGGTGTCTCAGATGCTTCTTTTCGAACAACATCGTGATAACTAAGTTTTCTGAAGTTTATATCGGTAAGGTCGTCAACTATTATAGGGCTTCTTAAAGCTTATGATCGGAATTTTCAAAAGACGGGAAAAAAATTTAAATTTTAACCAGAATTACGGGACATTAGATGCAAAGGTAACAAATTAATTTGTACACCTAATATGTACAGGGCGCGCCGTTAGAATCCAGATAGAATTGAATTTGAAATTTCCATTATATTAGAATTCAGCTATAGGTGCCACTTGCCGCTGAGGTAGTCCAAATTCTAACGATGCACCCTGTATATTGCGATCGCACCAGGTGCCGCAGTTCAGGGAAATCGGATATCCATCAATACGAGAGAGGATTAATGAAACAATTTATAATCAACGCGCGCGAGAAGAAACACAATTGCCCGATTCCGTCGCGAGTTCTCACTGGTTATAGTCCGTCCCCTCCCTCCTACAACATGGTTTCTTATGGATTCAATTACTTTCGGGATAAATCGTCTCCCGGCGTCCACATCCTCGATACACAACGGCCTTATTCACGGAAGAAAAATCATCCTCGCGCCGCTTTTATTCGGCGCGCCGCCGCCGTAGCCGCCGACGCGAACCGATCCCCGTGCGAAATAAATACCTAACGATCGTTCATACAGCCTGTCAAGAAGTAAGGCTTCAATTAAATAAATGAGCGGCCATACATCACGAAATCAATCTGTTCAATCATCGCTTCCTCGATATCTTCTCGTTAATTACACAGTCCGCGATTTCCGGCGCGAGATTCGTGAGTCGACGAGTCGTGATGGGAGAGAAAGGGAGGAAGGGAGAGAGAGGGGGGGAGAGAGAGAGAGAGAGAGAGAGTGAGAGAGGAAGGGAGAGCGAAAAAAAGGAGGCAAATTCGCGTAGCGTAGGTGACACATTTGTCTTATTGAGTGGCCGGGCTTTTTTTCGTTTCGTCAAAGCGGCTACGACGTGGCTCATTAGTCAAAAGCGGAGCTAACGATCTGCGCTTACGGACACGATAAATTCGTGGGCTCGTTTGGCCGGCGATTCGGCGGTAATTTCGCGTCGTGAGACGCGCGTATAATACCGCTGCGGTATCGGCGGAGAACGGGGGAATTTACATTCACAAATTGCAGAAAGCTCGCTTGGGAGCCGGGCGACCTCGCGAACGGTCCCAGGATACCGAGAGCGATCGAATTATCCCGGGGATTGTTTAGCGTAATTGGACAAATCAATCTCGCGATCCCGGACGGAGGGTCCACGGACGTCCGTGCTCTCTCTCTCTCTCTCTCTCTTCTCTTTTTCTCTCTCTATCTCCCTTTCCGTTCTTTCTTCATCGCCCCGATCCTCTCTCGTTCATTCCGCCTCTTTGTGTCCCGACCGGCGTCTCGCGATACCGCGGCACCAACGAGCGTGTAATCGGTTAGAGGGAGAAAGAATCGACCGTACAAGAGGAGAAGGGGAAGAGCGGTGAGAATTGAAGGGAGGTGAGAAAGAAGGAAGGAAAGAGTGCGGACGACACGAGGATTTGGAAGAGACTTTGCGCAGCTGACGATTCGCAAGAGCGAACTCCCCCCCCCGCCCCGGCCTTGGCAGTACCCTCTTCGTCGCGGGTCCTTCGATTATTTATTACTCCTCGGAGACAGGAAGCTCGCGAGAAGACTCGTGTACGGCGATTAATCGCACTGAATTCGCCGGTGACAGAGTATCGCGCGTGAGAGAGAAAGAAATTAGAGCGGAACGGATGGGGAGGGGAGGGAGTCAGGTAAAAGGGGGATCGATCATTGAAATCGCGCGGTCGCGGTAGGTCAGAGTAGCGGCGCGATGCGTGCCTCCCTTTATCACGTCGAGGGGGACCGGTTGTATCACGCGGTGAACGCGCATGTAACGCCGGGGAGAAACAAACGGGGCGAGAACTCGCGCGCGCGCGCGCGCGGGGGAGCTACGCGGTGGCGGCGCAACAAGGAGAGAAACAAGTGCCCGGGCGGCGCGCAACCAACCGCGCGCGGAGGTGAAGATGCGTGAAAGTGGAGGTGCTTAGTAGCGATCTAATTATCTACGCGGCGGGATGTCGCGGCCTCCCTCTGTGCTTCACCGCATTGAGGAAACAAGAGCAAATTGAAAGAAGCTGGATGGCGCTTGCTCACTCACTCGCTCGCCCGTTCGTTCGTTCGTTCGCTCGGTCGGTCGGTCGGTCGGCCGGCCGAGAGAAGAAAGGCGAATCGTTCCGCCGAGGTGCCACCTTCGAAACAGCTCTCTTCGCCACGATTATCGCGTTGTACAAACACGAGATGTACCGCGGGTAAAAGATGGACAGTCGCATTCGTTGTCCGCTGCGACGTCGCGGTTTTCCTCCCCCGTGAGGTGGCGACTCGATCGTGGATAATCAAGGATCGTAAATGTAACGTGACGTAAAACGATATGAGAAACAAATTGTTATTCAACCGCGTGGAAACAGAATGGGCCTTTAAGCCTCAAATCGCGGTGGTTTCAGCGATGTTATTAAATTGAATTGTTATAGGAGTATATAAGTGGGAAGGTCTAGCTTCGACTCTTAGCTGAGGTAATATTCTTCGCAACATGATAAATAATATAAAAAAGTTGAGTCGTGACTATTCCAAAAAGATATGGAACAAGGGGGTTAATTAGTAAGAAAGTTTAATAATATACATACGTAGGACTCAGGATTTGTTCAGCATGGGAGGCACAATTCACCGGTTATGTTTATCCTGAGAATAATCCGGTGCGTGCGTCACTACACGCTGAACAATATATTCTCCCACAATAGTTTAATAACGTCGCTAAAACAACCACAATTTGATTGTCAAAAGCCCGTACTACCTCTACATGGTTAAGCCACTAACAGAGCCTATAGAAATATAGCGCGATTATTCGATTAATTATTAATCATTACGTCAAGTTATACATATAAGAACTTTCTGTCACGTTATTACGCGCGACGATTTCGCACGTGGCGGAGGTTGCCGGTACTTTCCGAGGATATTTTTCGCACACGCATTTCGTTCGCGTCTCCGTCGTAAAGTGTGTTAATAAAAACACATTAGAATCGCCCGGACAGCGAATCGGACCCTTTCTTTCCGATTTAACGCAGGTCACCGGTCGCGAGGAATTTCTCATGTCACGCCGCGTTACCTTATTTATCGATTTGAACGCTGTTCGCGCAACCCCCCGCCATCCGGAGTTGAAAGAGCACGGGCCGGCAGAGGATTTTCCAATCGGTGTCAAATCGACCGACGGATCCCGTGTGGGCGCACGCACACTACGGTAGGGGAACACGATAAACTTTCGAATCTCGGAAACGTAAAAACAACGACTCGCGGACGGCGAAGAAACGCTGTGCTCACTGTGTTGTACGGGCTGTCAAGGTGGGAAGGCAAATACCGGGCGATCGAAATTCCGACGATGACGCAACGGAACGTTCGATACGCTCGGCTCGTGTGAAGATCCCGTGAGATATCGTCGACTCCCGAGGACAACCACGTATGTACGAGTCACGAGAGCATTGACATTACCGTACGCGTGACTGCCGCATGTTAATACGCCGCGACACGCCGGGACACAATGGGGAAACGACCGATGAGGTACGACGTGCAGCACAGATCGCTGACGTGTGATGTATATTCCCTCCTCCCCCACCTCCCCTTCGCCGTGAGCATTCCAAATCCGATCTAGACCAGTCGGAAAATAAGCGGACGCATCGTTCGTTAGCCGCACGCAGGTAACGCACAGAACGCATCTCTCCCGATATCAGTCGGCGTGTCCAAATAAAGTCCCGCGCGCACCGCGGGCGCGCGTATTACGTTTTAGCTGGGCAATTAACTCGCTACTTGATTAACTGGGTAGAGCCTGTCAACTTTCGCGGAGGTGGACTCTTCGCTCCGCGAGAAGAGAGGTGCGCGCGCGGAGGAGAGGAAGACGCGGCTGAGGTGGGAGGAGAGGGGAAGGAGAAAAGTCGGACTCTCGCGAGGGCATCGCAGGCATACGAAAGGGGAGTAAAAGACGAACGCGCGCGCGGGAGAAAAGGGGCCCTCCCTCTCTCTCTCTCTCTCTCCCTGAACGAAGAGACGTAGCCGAAGAGGAAAAAAGAGCAGGGTGGGAGGAGCGGTGAAGGGAAGGGCAGAGAAGGAACCGTCCACGGTGACGGTCAGCGAGCGCGAGGTGACCCCTGACCCTTCGTGCGTCTTCGTCTGCGTCCGGCATCGCACGGTCGAGGCCTCTCCGTCTGACCGGCGCGGGACGAAGAGAGAGAGAACGACTCCGTGGGGCCCTCCGTGAGGGCCCAGCGTGGGCGAAGCTTGCGCGCGGGGGAGTAAGAGGCGGCCAGGGAGAAGAAGAGAGCGGGATGAGAGAGAGAATAAGACGAGGGAGAGGGGCCATGAGGGGGGAAGGGGTGACGAGTTGGCCCGCGGGCGTCCCGGGACCGTGAGAACACCACCTATAATATTATTTAGTCTGCCCGATGCCTCTCTCGGTTCGCCTCTCTTCTTTCTCTCTCTCTCTCTCTTTCTCGGAGCTCCGCGTTCACCTTTCCCTCTCTCTCTCTCTTTTTCACTCCCGCCCTCTCCATCGCCCTCGGTCTCCCTTACCGCACCCTTTTCCACTCGGATCGTCTCTCTTTCACCTTTCCTTGGGAGCCCTCCTCTCTCTCCTTCTATATCGTACTCCATCGTTCTCTCCCTCCCCCTCTTTCTCGTTCTCCTCTTCTTCTTCCTCCTTCACCTCCTCCTCCTCTTCCTCTCTCGCCGGTTACTCGCTCTTTTTTTTCTTGTCTCATGTGCGCGCACGAAAGAGAGAGAGAGAGAGAGAGTGTGTACGGAATGTCCTTCTCTCTCTTTCTTCCGCGCTTTCGGTGCGCCAAGGTACTGAAGAGGCAGCTAACTATAGGCGCTATACACGGCTTACTCGCGCGCATTAATTGCCGTCGTAAATTGTTGCGGCTTTGCCGAGTCCGAGTTGAGTCGGAACGAACCCGCGGCACACGAGGCGCGGTACCGCGGAGAGATGCCTTTTTTTCTTTCCGTCGCGCGGCGAGGGGCATTACTATTCACTCAGCTTCACCTCACTTCCATGGCGAGCATTGAGATATTAGAAACTCGAGTCAATCGCACGCACGATCGCCCGGCCGTGCTGCTAACAGCGTTAAATATACTCTCGCTCCAACGAGCGCCATACATCATCGGCTATCTCTTGTAATCTTTGTCTTTGTGTAGGTTTCCGAAGAACCACTCGCTCGCGAGTAATTTGCAATCCCGACGGAAGATTATCGCTGCGCCGTTCGCGCTCCGATTAAAACGCGATAACAACCAGCGCGCAAAGTATCGGCCGAATTCATCGAAGTACTCTGTTCACCTTTTCGCCCGATGTCCTCCGCCGCGAATTGCGAGTATCTGAGTATTCGAAAGTGCGAAATATGCCTGACTGTACCGCGTACGAGTAAAAAGAAAGGCATTTTCAGGATCGGTCGAAGTCGGAGACGGGGTCAATCTCGATCTTAACGTCTATACGATATTCTATGCGCATCTTTTTCTCTCATTCTCTCATACAGCGCAAATGTTGAAAAGACATCCCAGAGATATTCCCAGGGATATTCAAATATTTTCCAACGTCTGTAGGATGTTTTATGAATATTTGTGCTGTATAGGTTTTTGTTAGTCGCAATAGATACTATTCTGATATTTGTCGATTTGTTTTTCATTGTTTTTATATACTTTAATGCCTGGTCTGTTATTCAAGTGCTAATAGAAGAAAAATTCTTCCAAGAAGCAGAAAAATGGGAAAATTAGTGTGTACACAGAGAGAAATAATCTTAAAGCAATATATATATATATATATATTTTCACATATAAGCAAGAATAATATAATATTCTTAGAAGATTTTTAGCCCTTTGAATTGAATGCAAGTAATACATTGCATCGGTAGAAATTCAATCAAATTCATGACGCAAGACTAATTCTTTCCACGTACCTGCGAGGTATATCGCGAAGTCACGGGTGAAAAATATTGCGACTAACGGACGGTTAACGGGTAAATAATTTTTCAACGACGGGCCCGGGTCCCCCCCGCGGCGAAACGCCGCTTTCCATCGAACAATGAGTCGCGAGACGTTCGTTAGACATTCGCCGATCGAGCACGAGCGAGGCGAGAGCACTCGCGGGTCAAACAGCTGTTGACCCGCGAGAGCGCGCGATCGCGATCCACGTTTCCGGATTCCCCCGCACGCACGTACGCACGCACGCGTCTCGCAACCTCCGCGAGAGTCCCCGCGGACACGAAGCGCGCGCGCGCGACGTGCCGGCGATCGCGCGGGCCAGCTGTGGTTCTCTCTCCTGAATCCGGGGTCCGTTCCCCGCGGACAGGCCCATTTTGACTCGGATACCTGCCACCAGGTGGCTCCACCAGCAATACCCAGCAGCGGCAGGTAGGAGCAGTCTTCGGGGCGCTTTCGCACCGCCAACATCGCGCGTGTGCACCCTCTCTTTGGCGTTTCCGCAAATTCCGTTGGCCGTGGTGTCGTCGACGGTGGCTGCGCGCGCGCGGAGGACGCACCGATGGAAAGCTGCGGGGACACGTGATTGCGCGCGGGCGCGCGAGATCTCGAGAGAGAGAGTGTGCCGGAGTGTGAATCGCGCGCGAAACATCGCGGATGGCCGCGTATCCACGTTGCGTCACCGCCAGCCGTCAGGAGCAGCGGTCGGGATAAGTCCGGGGTTCGCCAGCGATCGCCAATGGTACCGGCGGAACAGTACGAGCGCGCGTTCCAGAGGTCAATCCGGGACGATCACAACGGAGGATGCAGCAGCCGCAGCAGGAACTGCAGGAACAGGAGCAGGATCCGGAGCAGCGGAGGTTCATAATGGTGCCGTCGTCCACTCCCTCCTCGTCGTCGTCGACCTCGTCGATCGCGACGGATCTGCGCGACACCGATGTCGCGGGCCTCGTGACGGGCGCCGAACTGCCGAACCTGGCGCTCCAGAGCGTCGCCCTGCGGCTCCAGGGCGCCCTCCTCTCCGCCCTGCAACGCGCAGCTCTCCTGCCACCGGGTCACGCAGCCGCGGCGGCCTTGAACTTGCAAGCGCTCGAGACGTACCTGACGCTCCATCGTCTTCACGCGAGCGGCGCGACTTCCGGCGTCGCGCCGGCGACGACCACCGCGGTCGGGCAAAGGTGTCCGAACGCCGTTGAGAACGCGACGCTGACGTCGGGCGTCCTCAAGAACGACCACCTGGTGACGGCCGATCAGCTACTGCGCTCGGCCGCCGCGTCGATCGCCGAGGACGACGAGGCGCGGTTGGACTTCGTCGCCGACCCCGACGAGGACCTGGCGCTCCTCGAGGAGGAGGAGGAGGTGCTACTGCGCGAGGCGACGACCGTCGTCGCCTCGCCGACCGCGAATCACGAGTTGTTGCTGCGACGGATATCCGAAGGGGGGAACCGCGCGAACGCCTCGGTAACGCCGCAATCCTCGTCCTCGTCGTCCTCGTCCTCCTCCACCCTCGTCGCGACACCGTCCTTCGCCTCGTCTTCGGCCTCCTCCGGCTGCTCCTCCGCCTCCTCCTCCTCCTCGTCCTCCTCGTCGTCCGCGCAACACGCGTCGGTCGACTCGAGTGTACCAAGGACTTGCAGGACGTCCCGGCCCAAGAAACAGTTCATTTGTAAGTTCTGCAGCCGGCAGTTCACCAAGAGCTACAATCTGCTGATCCACGAGAGGACGCACACCGACGAGCGGCCGTACTCGTGCGACATTTGCGGCAAAGCTTTCCGACGGCAGGATCACCTCCGGGATCACAGGTAACCGTCCTCGACCGATCCTCAACTTTAGTTTCATTCTTTTTTTACGCTCATCGCTTCTCGGCAATACGGATAAATTATAAACGCGATAACGATGCGCCATTATGCACGAATAAACTTTCGCCCGTCCTGCGACTCGATCAACGCTGACGTTGGATGTCGGATTGCATTTGCAAATGTTACCGTCGTATTTATTAGCCGGCCGGCTCACGCGCGTAATTTACGCGTTGGATTATTGGCAACGGCAGCGGCGTGTAAATCTCGAGTCTCACGGCGCCGCGACATTGTTAATCGCGCGATTAAGGTAATCGTTTTGAATTTAAATTTATCTATATCCTGTCGGGGCGAAAGAGAGAAGCAAGAGTTATAATGACACGCGTGTTATGCAATGGCGGCGGTAAAAGCCGACGGTGCTCGCTCGCGGGAGGGTAGGACTCTTCACCGAATTCTCACTGCCTCCTCGTGATGGAAGAGAGTACAGAGACCGCGCCGGTATATTCATCTTTTTATCGCGTCGCAATTAATTACACAGGCGGCGTGCAATTTATGAACGGACAAATCCGAGGAACGCCTTTTACCTCCTCGCGTAATTACGACGATGATCGAACGACGTGTATATTATATTTAATGACCGACCGTGTCATAACTCATTCATTTTCATTCCGTGTCTTCATCGTCGCGATAATTGTAACTTTCGTCCAGATAATAACGTTCATTTAGAGACGATAGCGCCGTCGCGTGCGCCGGGAGAGCGCTTTGTCTCCTCCCTTCTGTGCATCGCATCGGGTCCCAGATTACACCGATATCGAGGAGTAATTCCCTCCCCCCCGCGAGTAGACAATTGAAAAAAGAGAGAGGAAAGGAAGAGAAAAACCGTTCCTTCTGCGTCGCAGGTATATCCACAGCAAGGAAAAACCGTTCAAATGCGGCGAATGCGGCAAGGGATTCTGCCAGAGCCGGACCCTGGCCGTTCACAAGATCCTGCACATGGAGGAGTCGCCGCACAAGTGCCCGGTCTGCGCCCGAAGCTTTAATCAGAGGAGCAACCTCAAGACCCATCTGCTCACTCACACGGACATTAAGCCCTACCACTGCACCTCCTGCGGCAAAGTCTTCCGCAGGAACTGTGATCTGAGACGGCACTCGTTGACCCACAATCTGGGAGTGCCGTCGTCGTCGCCACCGCCGCCACCGTCGGGCATACCCGTCTCGGGCGGGAGCACCGTCGTGCTCCAGGAGACGTCCTAGTGCGCGTGCGGTCGCGCGTACAAGCGAGAAAATGCCTCGACGGTATATCGCGACGTGACTTTCTCCCGGGAACGACGCGGATCGACGCTCATTTATTTACGAAGAAGAGACGCGCTGAATCGATTTTTCCCGGCCGATTCCCCGCGACGATTCGGACGCCGCGGGATTTCGATTTCTATGCGCGTACTCTCTCTCTCTCGGGCCCCTCCGACTCTCATTGTATATCTACCTGCCTACACTATCTATCATCGTTAACGTTAGAGCGTAATCATTGTTATGTACATCACGATATAAGGCCGTATACGGAATTCGTGCACGTCTAGATCTGTAATTATTCTATGTATGCGATGCGCAGTACACTCTCCGGAATCACGTTTGTAATCGGCGAAGGGCCGCCGCGTTCGCTCTTCAACTGTGTATCTCATCACGTGTCCGTTGTGTTCTGTCTCCCTTTGTACGTGTAAAAAAAAATATATAAGCATTTATTATTATTTTTTAACTCACTGTCGTCTGCACCCTCGTTTCATTCTGCGTTTCCTCTGCGCGCGCAAACCTAACAACGAATCCAGTAAGTTTCCCCCTGACGCACACGGGGAGTACTCGTGGAGTATGGAGCCCGAGCTGGTCCGAGCGAGTGTATCTCCATCCCGCCCGGCCGAATTCCATTCCCTCTGGTATTAAACCGGGAGATTCTTGTCTCCTTTTTTTATTCGTTCCACATATCCAGGCTAGATATAAGCTGATGACGGGCCGAGGAGAGAAGGTGAGACAAAAGGATACGCGCTGGGCGTAGAGGAGAAGTTAAAGAGCAGAGAGGAAGGTGGCGGAGGAGCGGGAGGACGAAACGCGTGTATTGTGTTACAAAGAACGGGGCCGCCAGGTGCGCAGGACATGACACCGCGATACGTCTAGGGTTACGTTTCTTTTCTCGAAGGTGCCGGCCGGATAGAGAGGTAGGAGGGGGGGAAAGAGGCGGTGGTGGGTCCCGAACGACGCTATTTCGGGTATACCTGGGGGTACGACGTCCCGAAGACGACCGTCTCCTCGTGTCGATAAGGAGAATCCTGCACGACCGGTCGACTACCACCGCCTGCCGCTCGCCCAAAAGGAGCACACGCGGTCTGCTTGTATGCGCACGTAAACCCGGACTCCCAGGCGAGCTTTCATAAATTCTTACCGGCGGACGTTTTACCGCGAATTACGGCCCGTCGTTTTACCGCAAAACCCGCCGTGTTGTTGGCAAAATCGTGTTTACGGCGTCGGGATACGCGTATGGCACTCACGAAGACGAACGAAGGGTAGCGCAGGAGGACACCCGCCGCACGGACGGGAAAGGAGAGAGCGTCCCGGACAACCGGACCCGAGAGTCGAAATGTCGGTGCCACATTAATCCTACAAACACCATCGAACTTGAAGGACCCCGTACAGGATATTATCCTACCTTCATGTTAGGAACGGTTACTCAACTTCGCTTGATTTAAGATTTACTCAATGTTATTTTTTCTTCGCGTTGAATTGTCCTCTGAAGAAATAGGCTTTAGAATTATTTGATGTTCGGTTATCTCAATATTCTACATGAATTTAATCTTTATTCTTGACTTTTCAACTAGTAACATATCAATTATTAACTGACTTAATTGCAAGTACTAATTGATGTGTACTATAGACAAATATTAAATAATTTCTACTCGGGTATTTATTTATTCCACGTGAGTTCGTCAAACGTTCGTTAAAAAATGGAGAGAAGCCTCCTCTGTATAATAAATAATATATCACATACCTGAAAATACATGTATCTCCGCCCGCCCCGCGCCTCTGCGTCCCAGCGTTTTGTGTTCTCCATCCTGGCTTCTCCATCCCGGCTGCTCCGTTGTGAATGCGACTCGATCGGAGATACACGTAGTAAATAACGCGATGCCGTCAAGAGTGCAGTGAAATATCTCAAGAGCCGACGAAATATTCGTGTAAAATGCGATGTAACGTTCGATCGCAGGGAAATACGCGAGGTGCGCGAGAATACCGAAACAACAACAGGCAAAAAGGACCAACTGTCGCATCGCCTCCCCACCAGCGAGTGGCCGAGCGATAACAACAATCAACGCTCTCGCAAAATTGCGATCTTCGCAGAGGTCAGAACCTACCTGTGTGTCGCGTGTTCTTCCGAATATTTTCATTACGTTTCGAGCTGGTGAACGATACACATACCACAGATTGTACATGCACCGGTGCGTCATCATTCGCCTTGGACGCTTAAAATATTTCGTCGGTTGCTGAAATATCGGGTGAGTGCAAAAGTTCGTGCCCGATTTATCATTAAAACTCAGGCGGCAATTTGGCCGTGTGAAATTGTTTTATTAATCAATGACGTAATCGTCGTCGTTTTTTACTCAATCTTTTCCCAACGTTCTGGTAACATATAGATGCCTCGGTCATAAAACGACTTCAGTTTTGTGCTGAGAAGAGAAGAAAGATGGTTTTTGATGGTTTCCAAAGATGCGATTTTTTTTCCATTTAAATCGCTTTGCAATGTGATCGAACAATCACTTTTCTATAAATGTGCAATATGTATACATAACGATCAACGGCGCTACTACACAATTCTTCTAATGACATCTATTGTTGTCCAGCACGAATTCTTGCATTCACAACGTTTAGTTAGATTCTTGTTGACATCATGTTTTAAACATGTATGTACCTTCAATCGAATCTATGCGAATGTGGTGCCAATGTAGTGCCAAAAGCTAGGACGGAGAACGCAGGGTGCTTAACAGGATGGACAACGATACATCGTATATTTTCAGGTGTGATATAAATCATTATATGCGGGAAATTCCCGTTTTTAACGGACCCGGTTTTGACAAACTTACCGAGAATAGAGAGATACTCGAGTCGAAATACAGGCCGATATTCACAATCCGTCATTATTTGACGAGTAATTGTAGCTTCATGAATCTCCGATTATTCAACCTGTATCTGTATTTGTTATTTTTTGCACATTGACACAAATCACGAAATAACGGTCCTTGAATATCTGTAATCGAATCTATAATTAATTATGTTCAGTGAAAGATACTAAACAATTCACAATTGTGTATACCGGCCTTAGACTGTAACGTAAATCTCATAAATAATTTTTACGCCTGATAATGCTTGTTGAGTCACGAGTACGATTTTGTTCGTGTCTGCCAACATTCATTTTATTTCAACTTAGACTTGTTATTGTGCACGAAATCCAAATTTATATCTTTATTGGTAAACAGCATTATCGGACACCCAATTGTTACTTTCGTCTTTACAGCTTCCTCCTCAACAGCTCTTTTAAAAGCGTCCATTTCACCGAGATTTTCAACGCCAAAAGAAAAAAGAAAGAGCGAATAAAAATGTATTGTCTTTCACACCCGTTTACCTATTAATCTTTAATAAATATTTAATATTTGCCTATCTCATATATTCTACTTGCAGTTAAGTTACATAATTAATATCTCGCTAGATGAAATAAAAAAGTAAATATTAAGTACGGAAAATATTAAGATAATCAAGTACTAAATTATTCCCGAACGAGTGCTTCTTCGAACTTCTTCAGAATGTTTCTTCGAGTTTCTTCAACGAGTAAACGACGTCCAACAACCATTTGTAGTATCGTGGATAAGCCGCCCCGTACAGTATTATATTTCTTCATTGATCCTTCAAGCTCGACCGAATTTGCAGGATCAACGTAGAACTGAAATTTCGACTCGGGGAAAAACGGCTTCTCACGAGACGAGCGACGTCGCGTTCGTAGCCGCGTTTCAATATTATCCGACCGACGGATATTCGGACGGACTTCCGTGGCGCGCGTCTGCGGGATTCTCGATGACCATTGTGCTCGCGGCGCTGACGGACGCCTTTACCCGTCGTCTTAACCGGGCACGCGTCCGAGGGGTGGATTTTCCACCGGGAACCTCTCGGAGAACGACAACAGAGATAGGTAGAGTAAACGGCACCAACAATGAGTCCAACTTAAACTGGAACGACAGGGGCTTCGAATAATATTTTCGTAGGATCCCCGGGTGTTCCGAGCGGAGCGTAAGTACGGAAAATACAGCCGCGGATGTAGGAAGAGACGGGATTTTGCGCAGGTTCTTCACGGAGGAAATTTCATCCGAAAATATCCGGCGCATAATTCCAATGGGGAGGATCCGAACGCCGGAAATCGCGCGCTCTCGGGAAAGTCGGTCGTCCACCACCTCCGCGTCAATCACCGGGTGTTTCGATAAGTGACCGACGGAAATTGTTCGACGAGGGTTTACATAATAATTTGCCGGCGCGCGCCGATGATACATCGTCCGTGCTCCCTTTCATTATCCACGGAGAGTTCGCGCCGGAGATGATTACGGAATCCGACGCTTATCTAATTATACAGGGTGGCCACGTGGGCGAATTTATGGCCACCTTGCAGATAGCGAGGATAGTCGTCGGACGACGCGTTTCCAATTAAAATAATCGTGTCATAATGAACGACGAGGCCGGGACTTCTTTTTTCCATCCGATCGAACGTCACACACTTCGCTTCTTCCTCACGATAAGCGGACGGAAACCGGCAGCGGGGGTGGCGAGAAATGGGCGCGGGGAGAGGGCGCGTCACGGTGATTCGGAACGGAGAGAGTTCCCTCGGGCATGCTGGAAGCGAGGGGACCGAAAGAGGAGGGGAGTCTAAGGGGACATAGAAGGACCACACGCACGCGCCGCCCACAGATACGCTATCACTTGGCTACAACCGACGTGATCTGCATGCGCGTGTCCCCTCTTCGTCACGGAGCGGAGAAAAAAGAAGAGGAGAAGGAAGGAAGGAAGGAAGAAGAAAGAGGAAAGGAGCGTTCTCTCCCATTCATCCCCACTCGTCCTCGCGCCTACCTTCGCTGATTTAAGGAGTTGACGAAGCGTCGATAACGCGATCATGTCGCGCTAGTTCCTTTTCTCTCTTCGCCTCGCGCCTCGCCGTCTCTCGTCAATGAATTTCAGTCGTACGGGGAATAGACTTCCGAACGCGCTGCGCTTAACAATGACTCGTGTATCGCTACCGCTTGTCGATCGCGTCTGTATTCTCGACGATTGTTCCACTTTGAATAATGCGTCTTCTCACGCGTGAAAAGTCAGAAGTCAATCAATTGGGCGGACTCTGCTGCGCCAGTTGGAAATGTCAGGCGGAGAAATGTCAGGAGGATGTGGGAGAGATTTAGGTATCAACGCGACACACTAGACGATTCTTTTCTTTCCTCTCTCTCTCTCTTCTCGCCGCGACGATAATAAGCGATTATCCGTCGCGACGTGTGTTGGCTTCGATGGTTTTTCCGCAAAACGATCCAGCAATAAAACGATTACATTATTACGGCCGCGTAGTTACCAGTTATATCGGTTTCATCCGCGATTATCATAAAAAGAAGCGATCCCGAGGCTGGCGGTCATTAATCCCCGCGGCTTCGAGTTGCACAATGGCGATACTCGCCGTTCCTCCCGCGAATAAGCGATATTTTCACGGCGTCCGCGCGGCCGAAACGCGCGCGCTACTCGTTGCGTAACTCAGTCCCGGGCGTATTTACTACTTATGCAAATTGAAATCGAGCGTCCCGCGTAAATCGTAAATTTATTCCCGCCCCTTCTCACGCTCGGCGGAAGATATCGTCGTCATCAAGCCGCGCGATCGTGTATCGGGAGAGGATCGACGAACCGCGCGCGCGCGCGAGAAGTCCCCGCGTTGCGCCGGTGCGTGCGTACATGTCGGCACGCGCGGCCGTGTGCGTGCGCTTTTTGCGCAAGAGGCCGTACGCACCGGGGTATAACATCTCCATACGCGGGAGAACGAAGTTGTACTTACCGATATACGATCGGCGGAGGGTCGCGCGAAAGGCGGCCACCCGCGATACCGCAGGCGTGTATCGCTTAACAGCCGCGCCACGAGCATTTATAACAGCCGCCGCGCGCTCGCTGTGTGTGTGAGCGCAATGAAAGAGAGAGAGAGAGACGCGGCAGCCTCCGTCGCGTTGTCCGCCATTCAACGAGGTCCGCGTGTCGCTCACACAGGTAATCGGAATTATTCGGGCCTCGGAGAAATCGAGGGGGGGTGGCTGAGAAGGAAGAAACGTCGAACGTAATCGACAGCGAGTACCATTATTCGAGGCCGCTACTTGGCCCACGAAACGGGCGAGTTCGCTCGCGTGAGCGAAAACCGCGGCGCTACGCGCCGATACACTTGAGGACCGGCGCAAAAAGCGCGGCTCATTTGCGCGCCGGACTCGTCCGCTCGTGATTGGCGGAACGCCGGTGATGCGCGCGTGTACGACCCGGTGCGTGCACGCGAGCGAGCGAGCAACGGTGCGTGCGCTACGAAATACGGACGGACGGACAGGATGACGGACGGCGGGACGCCCAGGGCAACCGAGAGTGGTGACTCGCGCGACACAAGCTCACACTCGCCCACGCATTTCAAGCCCCGGACTCGAGAGAGCTCTTCTTTCCTCTCTCTCTCTCTTCTTCCGTCGGCCGGGCCACCCTTCTCTTCCCTGCCTCTTTCTCGTCTTTCCTCTCACCCTTCCGCCCTCATCCTTCGTCCTCACCGTTGTACCTTGCTTGTCCGCGCGCACGATAGACCTGCACGCGTGCCCGGCGCGACGGACGCTTCTCTCCACCGGCGATTGGTCTCCGGTATTTAATCCTCCTACGCATGCTTCGGGTTCCCTCGGATCCGCCGAACGCTCCAGAAAGCACGTACTTGTCGTACCTACGGGCAACCTTTCTCGGTCAACTCGACGTACTCGCGCCAAATTGGAGCGATTAACGATGAATTCGGAGACTCGTCCGACATTGCGCGCCGCAGTGAGGCGCACCGGCAGAGTAGCGATTCCAGCGTCGTATCGTCATTGGTCGATTGCGAGACGAAGCGGTTATCTTTTTCGAAAGTTGCGGTCCTCCCCCTCCCTCCCTTCCTCCCTTCGCCTCGGGTCGAATCGGGTCACTTTGCCCATCGCTTGAGACTTTATTCTTGCGGCTGGCCGCAAGGATGGCACGCGCAACCGTCGTCGAGACGTTCGTCCGGGTGTATCCAGAAACTACGTCCGAAGCACGTCGGATCATGGTCGCTCGTATACGCGATCTCTCGCAATATGTCACAACTTGCGGTCGCCCTCGACTTGCCGCGGCCTTTGTTTGTTGCGCGTTTCGTCAAGTGCCGCGCGGACCGTGACGAAGTGGGAACCGAGACGATGCGGATTTAAAAGGCGCTTTGAAATCACAAAGGAGATCATAAAGCGAGAAACCAGGGGGCCCCGAGTCGAAGCTTTTGGTTCTACATTAACCCTGCGAATCCCGTCGAACTTGAAGGACCAACGAGGAATCTCGGGAATATAACGCCAGCCATTGTCCTACCTTTGTGATGTCACAGTCACCGCCGTTTTCGTCACGTTGAATTTTGAAAGACATGTTTAGGAAATATTCAATATTCGTCTCAAAGATATATATATATATATATATATATATATATATATAAGAGGGGAGGGGGAAGGAGGGTTAGGATTATATTCTCTTTAAATTTCACTCGAAAAGTAGAGCACCAACTGAGTCATTCGGAATCGAGTGACCGATTTTCACTTGTACAGAGTGAATTTTTCACTCTGAATCGTCGAGTGAATATTTTTACTCGAAATCGAAGAGTGAATGTGGTGCACTCCATTGTTACTGGAACAGATTTACTCTAATCCATTGAATCATTCATTCATATGGAGTTAAAATCCATTCTAAGCTTGAGTGAAACATTCCCTCTTGCGATTTAGAGTGGTATCTTCACTGTCGCTTCGAGTGAAAATGCTGCCATTTTTCACTTCTTTTGAGCGATATTCTATTCCAGGTTCGTTCGGTCTCTAAAAAATATAATAGAAAAAGGCAATTTTATAATCGGGCGATTCCGATCGGAAATCTTTCCGAGCATTCTCATGATAAGTGCCCAGGGCTACATTCCGAAACATTCCTTACGAGGAGAATTTTACTCCAGTGCTCCAAAAAAATATTTCTCTTTGAAAGAAGAATCAAACGGAAACACTCATAAAGTTTTGAATCAGCCACGAGTAAAACCCTCATCGAAAAGAACGTTTTGGAACGTAGAGTTAAGATATTTAGAGGGTATGGCATTACGTTTCGAGGTTCTTTGTTACTTCAAGTTGGACAAAATTTGGAAGGTAGTTGAACGAAAAACGTCAGTCTGGTTATAAACTGGGGATAGATTCGTGTTCTTTCGTACCACGTGGTGACGGTAGACATAAAACGTCAAGTCGCCACTTGTCACCTCGGCACTATGACTAATCGATCGGATGAAGAGAGGATTCTAAACAGGATCAAGACGTAATCTCTTACGGTCCGTAATCTTTTCGGATTCCGACTCGTGAAGAGCTGGATTTCCGCACCTTTCGCGTGTGAAAGATAGGATATGCGGATTATCGTGTCGCTTCTCGACGGACCGGCTTAACCCGGCGCGCTGTTACATCTCCCGGAGCGAATCGCACAAAGCCGAATAATCCGACATTATGTAAAGTCGCGTTCTGTCTCATAGGGAAAAGAAAAATAAACAAATCTTGTAAAGGCCCAACGGCTCCCGACACAAAGTACACACTTCTCCGAGATACCTCAACCAACATAATTACGATGCTTGTAATGCGCGAGGAAGACACGAGAGAAAGAGTCGAGGGTGCATCGGGCTTGACCGATTTCCGAGATCGTGGTAAATTATCCGAGCGACGAGAACCTCGCTCGCACTCACGTTCCCTTGTTAATCTACAGATATTAATTTCCTGCGAGTTATTCTCTCTCTCTCTCTCTCTCTCGAGCCATCTCTCTCTCTCTCTCTCCCACGTCCCCATCCGCACGCCATTAAGCTCGAACGTGGCGTTTGACTCACCTTTGAGTGAAACATTGTTAAACACAGCCGGAGTGGCTAAGAGCATGTTCGTGGTGGTCGAAGTGGAAGATGGTTTCCTCGTCGGAGAGGCCTCGCGGCGCTTAAATCTCGAGAGTTTATGCGATCCTGCTGGTTCCCTCGATCGTTTTACGCGCGCGCGTCTACGTAGCCTGTACGACGATCTATCTACCTGTAGCCGAGAGAGAGAGAGAGAGAGAGAGAGAAAGAAAGAGTACTAGTCGGGACGTATCTTTCGCCTCCCAAGAAACGAGGAGATAACGTAATTTTACGTGTGAATGCTTCGGGGCGTGTGGATGAGAGCAGGTACCTGGGCGCCCAATAGCGCGTCCAGATAACGCCGGCCAATAATTTACCGACCTGATTCATCTCGGGTTCTCTATCTCGCGGTCCGGGAGTGTATATGCCTTTATTAATTAAAGCGTGCGCGTCACGGCCGAGCGGTTTCCGAAAAAATTCCGTCCGCGCGTCTCGGGAGTCACCGCGCTCCGTCGTCGAGCCGGCGTCGATTGCCAGTGTCAGTCACCACGGCGGTCATCGTGTCTCGATAATTGAGCCGTTGCTTGCGAAACGAGTCGCGTTTGCGTCCGTCCGGAAGAAGACGCTTCGCTTCGACATAAAGTCAGATTATTTCACGGTTNCCCCCCCCCCCCTCCACCTCGCGATCGTAGAAAGCGCGGAATGTAAAATCGCGCGGCGTGTAAAATAATCGCGCCGCGCCGAGTAGAGTCGTCTGTTTAACTTACGATCCCCGCTGTTCCGGTGTCCGAGCATATCCTGAAAGACGGTTCGACGGGATCTCGAGACGGAATTTCGTAAAGGTAATATTGTATATTGACGCTAAGCACACGCGGCGAGAGAGATCGTTGCTTCGAGGCCTCGTCGCTTCCCGTTCGCTCCTCTTAAACGCACAAAACGGTTCGCGGCGTTCTCGCGTTCACCCCCCCCCCCCCNCCCCCCCCGGCGACTCGGACACTCCTATTTTATTTTTCATCGCGTTTACCGCCGGGCGGCACTAATATCCCATAAACAGTGAATAATGAAGATAGAGAAAAGAGCGAGAGGAGAATGAATATAGACGCGCGAAGACGCGGAGCAAGGAAAGGAAGCAGGAACAGGAGGAGAAGGAGGAGAAAGAAGAAGTTATCCGCGCGCTGTAGAAAGAAGGAGACGGCGAGTGCGCGGCGCACGAGCCAACGCCGCATTTTACGTGGCGTTTACCTTCTTTTTCCCCCCTTTTTCGTACGCGCAGCTGCGCATTCAGGGGAGGATTAGCGAAATTAATAAACGTAAACCTTTTAACCTAACGCCCGCGAGGCGCCGATAAATTCTTATTTATATTATAATCGACCGACGAGAGGCCGACTGGCCCTGCAAAGAAGAGAGAGAGAGAGAGAGAGAGCACGAGCCACCATTATGGATGTTTCATCGCATCGTCACTTCGTAAACCTGTTGAATAAATTCCGCGCTGGCGCCCCTCTTCCTGGCCCGTGGTAAGCGAAGCGAGTTTACTCGTTAGATGTCAGATCGACGACTTAGTCGAAGCCGCCTTCGACGTCGTCGCCGCCACTGCCGCCGTCGAGCGACTCCGCGAGAGGTACGCCCGTCCTTTTGGAGTACATAAATACGCGCGTCAATTATGGACCGTTTGAAGAAACACACGTAGCGCACGATCACCTAGGCTAACGTCTCCGTCTTCGTGTGCGCTCGATAGGGGAGCATCCGCGCGTCGATTATTCTTAAAGTCACTCGACTAGTTCGTTCCCGAGGAAATTTTTGTTGTAATTAACTCTCGTTAGGAGAGGTGGTATCACGAATGATATATGTGAATATGCATTCTGTTTGATTAAGGTAGTTGGTCCGTCAAATCTATTTGTGGGAATTCCTTTAAATTTTACTTGAATATTGATGGAAATACTATTTACATGTTCGCAAAGTTAGAAAACGACTGACCATTCAGAACCTGAGATATTCGCAATTGAAGATAACACTTTTCATACGTTCTCCCTTGAAGTTAACATCTTATTTTTAATTTATCTTTCTAATTCCCTCTAGACCACATTTAGGATTTTTTAATGAAAAACTACTCTGATATTAAAGACTAATATAAAGACAATTATATAAAGATTCAGAATTTTTGACCACTTTGTTTTAAAGACCGTATTAATAAAGTTTATTTCTTCTTTGCTTTATTAAAGTATAATTTTTTTTCTTTTCCGAGTCACTTTTTCCGTTATTTGACCTCTAATCATTTTGGGTATGTGTATGGGATCATTGTATTCGTCGTGATAAGGACTACGAACGTGGTCAAAGCAACAGAGTTTCACTCCAAAAGAAAACACCTTAACTTTCATTTTACCTTGGCTCCTCCACTCAAATTTTATTTTATCAAACTGTGTCCCCTTCGAGATACAATACAACCTAAAAAGAACGGATCTCAATATCATTTAGTTTTCGAAGCATTTTACTTGTTATTTTTTTAATTTAGCACTCTATATATACAGGATGTTAAAAAACAAACCATTTAATATTTATATGATAGTACCCACAATACTGAGAAAAGAATCTTAGCAAACATAAATCGAAAGCTTAACCGTTTCTGAGATATAAACATTTTTGTATGTTAACATCATGATTTATTTACTGGTTTCTACGTGTCGCATACGATGCTTACTTCAATGTTTATAAATCGTGTTTTGAATGTCATTCGATTACCATACTTCATAACAGAAGATTTCACTGGCAATCAATCAGTTGTCATCAACCGGCGATTGTGAATCTATTTAATGATTACACAGTTGCAAAGTATCGTACTGAAAATGTCAGCGTATTATTCTAATGAAAAAATGGCAGATATTGGCATTTTATGTATGGTTGTATTAATGGAAGCGCTTTAGCCGCACGTCTTTACGCGAAAAAATTTCCTAATCGAAAATTTCCCTCTCATACACTGTTTAAAAATTTTCATCAGCGTTTTGCGAATCAGGCTCATTTAGAACTCGTTATCGAGACTCTGGCAGAGGCTTAGATTTATATCAACGCTCAATATGGAGAATCGCATTTTAAGGATAATAGAAGAAAATCCTGGGACCAGCGTAAGAAGGATATTCGACGCCGTAGGAAGCGGCGCTGCTCTTGTCTAAAGAACGCTTTAAAAGTAATTGCTCTATTTATACCATATTCAACGAGCGCAGGCGCTCACTCCACTAGACTATCAAGTAAGAATAGAATTTTCACAGTGGTTACTAAAATGTGCTTTGAATCCGAATTTCGTATCTGGCATTTTATTTACCGATGAAGCTGCGTTTATACGAAATGGAATTACAAATTTCCGCAATAATCACGTGTGGGCAGTAGAAAATCCTCACACATTTATTTAATCAAACTATCAACATTTTCGTTAAATGTTTAGATGGACATTATAGGAGATTACCTCATTGATCTTGTAATATTTTCAAATTCAGGCGCTTCTTATCTCAATCTCTTATCTTTTGGTGAATACATTATCTCAGTTCTTGGAGCACATGTCTTTGGTTGAAATATTATCGATGTGATATATATATGATGGGACTCCAGGTCATTTTGTGCGTAATGTGAGAGAGCACTTAAACACGGTGTTCGGTCAAAGGTGGATTTCACGTGGTGGACCAGTTGCATGGCCCTCTTTATTCCTGATTTAAATCCTTTGGATTTTTATAGAGATATCATAAAAGCATAGTGTATTCTTCGCCGATAAATGACTTAGAAGAATTACGTCACCTAATCCAGTGTGCTTGTCAAATATGTGATGTATAATGTTCGGAAACCTGGAATTTTCGAGAGAGTTCGCGACTCTGAAAGAAGAAAATATCAAGCGTATATGGAAATGGAAAGAGGACATGTAGAATGTTTTCTGTAAATGTCGAGATAAAAATTTAGACAGGTTATCTTCTTCTCACGTTGCACGCGACATGTAGAAGCCAGTAAGTAAATTATGATACTAACATATAAAAAGGTTTATATCTCGAAAACGGTGGAGCTTGCGACCAATGTTTGCTAAGGGTTTTTTTTACTCAGTAATATAGTGCGAATTATCTACTATATAAATATTGAATAATTTTTGAAACACCTTATATATATACAGGCGTCCTAATGTAATCTCGGTTGCCATGGTGTGCAAATAGAACGGGTGAAACTGGGTAAAAAAATCATGCACCATTTTGCAAAATTCGCAATAATTATTGAGGTAATTAATTAATTATTTTGTCTGAGTTAATGAATGTATGGGAAAGGATAGACCGAGCATTGTATAAAGAAAAATTGCTTACTTCTGAAAATCTCCTAGAAACGATGAACATCAACTGATTTCTAGGACGGAGTAAACAGCAATAAACAGCGAGCGGTATGTGACAAAGAATTGCGCGCCGAAAAGAATCATGCTTCTCGCTATCAGTTAATATTCATCGTTGCTAGGAGATCTTCAGAAGTAAGTCATTTTTTAAACACAAAATCCGGCTTACCGCTTCTAATGAGCTCATTAGCTCAGACAAAATAATTAATTTCTCATTAACTATTGCGAATTTTGCAAAGTGGCACATGACTTCTGCTTAGTTTCCACCTGTACACCGTGGAAACCGAGATTAGTTTGAGGCATATATATATATATATTTCAAATCTGTAAAATATTACGTCTAGAAGTCCAGCTATTCAAAATTGTTAAAGCGAAAAGATATTATATGAGTTAAAATCTTTTTTCTTCTATCTACACGTAACATTTATACGTAATATTTTATAGGTTTAGGAAGTAACACGTTACTTTTGAAAACTAGTGTTGTACGTATGTAAACTAACGATTATATTTATTACAGTTGCTCAAAAAATGTAACTGCTTTACCGTTATTGATACCAATGAAGATAACATCATACGCGTCGTTCTTAAATTATTATTGAAAAAAAAAAAGAAGTAACGGCGTTACAAGTAACTTCCCAACTTTGTACATATATATGAGACGCGAAGAGTGTGACATAGTAAGCTCGTAGGGCAGTATCGTTTCTCGAAGATACCGGTGTCTAGAATGGCACTCGGATCGACTTAAGAACCTCGTGAAACTTGATCTCGCCTCTTCCTTTATTTCTTACGTCCGAGATTGTCCTTTCTACACAAAATGCGTCACGATCAAATTCACAGAAGAATTTCAAGGAAGATAGGTTTATCGAGACCCCGGGGAATATTAACGGTCGGCGTGTATAAAGCAAGTGTTGCTAACCATTAATTGTATCAATGTAACTCATATTTCTCAGGTTTGAAAAAATGCCTAAATCGCCTGTGACGTCTCTCTCTTTCGAGCAGGCGCTTCTATAAAATGACAATTGTGCGCGACGGTCGATTTTAGAAATTTACGATGCTCAGTGTTCACTTTCCGTTCGTTTCTGCGGATCAGTCATTCTCCTCTGATCGCGTTATTCACAGAAACGGCGATATTTATCGTGCACTTTAAGACGCGTTACATGTCGCGGCTCGCGCTATCTCTACACAAATTACGCGAAGGCACACGACCCACATCGGGGTGAATTATGTATCATTGGATACGCTATAAATCGCGACGCGTTTACGGAAAACGTTAATCAACGCGACAATGCCCGGCCGGGAACACGGGAACCGCAAAAAGGGTTTCGAAACAAGGCGCCGAAGAAAAACGTCGGCCGCTCAATGCCCGAGTGGAAGAATGGCAAGACACCGACATCTACATATACGTACAATGTACAGACCCGAGTCCGGGGCCCTTTGAAAGCACCCGTACGAGCCGGTCGGATGACAGGGAAGAAATCGAAATATGCGATGACTGTGCAGATGAAATATCCGTGTCTCTTAATGGCGACCTCGGGCCGTCCCGGGTGTGTAGCAGAGTAAAGGGGTTGGCGAGTCTCCCTCGGAGTGCAAGCGGATGTAGGTGAAACCGGTGTACACCTACATCCTCACTGATTGAGCTAAGTTTACAAATGAATAATTTAGAGGCTATTATCTCCTTCTTTTCTCGATCGTATTAAATTGAAAGATGCAACTTATAAAAGTTGTTAGGCGGGCAATGATTCATCGAGAAAGCAACTTTTAGAAGCGACTTTTCTTCGCTCATTTTCTCAGTGCTTGCTTCCCCCCCCCCCCCCCCCCC
>NW_014554754.1:355890-370697 GCF_001313825.1 Dinoponera quadriceps | reverse complement strand
CCCCCCCCCCCCCGGCGCCGCTGATCGAGTACCTTTAGCGAAATCCGTGGGTTTCGGCAAAGAAGCGACGGACCGAGCGGTTTTCTCATAGACTCGAGAAAAAAAGGACGAATTCAAAGAGACAACGTTCGCAAGTCGTCCGTGAAATGAGTTGGATCGCGGTCGCGCCGAACCCTTCAATACCTCGCGCCGATTAACGCCTCGATCAGAGCCTCGGTCCGGGCGAAGGGACGTCGGCACTGAGGCGCAGAGACGGCGCCGCGGGAAGGCGGGAGGGCAGGCGAAAGGGAACAGTGGAAGAAATCCCGTAGGAATCCCGCGGTGTCGAGCGCCGTGCATACGGGGGTGTGCCGCGTGCCAGACCCGAGGCCCTCTCCGTATAGGCTTCACAGGGGGCCCCTGGATGGGGGCCCCCTTCACCGTAAGATAAGGCCTCCTGGTGCGAGCCGACGACGCGCGACCGACATCCATGTCACATTATTACCATATAGGTACCAGTCGCGTCGTCACAACACCGCACGGCGGACGTACCACCACCGTTATACACGTCCGAGAGGAACGAGAAGAAATCGGCCGGCAGGGAAGAGAGAGTGAGAGCCGAGGGGGAGAGGAGAGTAAAGGAGGAGAAATCATCCTCTATTTTAGTTACGAACCGGTTCGATACGTTTCTTCCTCCGTTCGTCAGCAATGTCGCGTACACGCGGTGGACAAGCGCGCACGAGAGCCGGCTTCCTCTTGCGATCGCGTAGGCCGGGCGTATCGTTTGTTTGCCGCTTTAATTAGACCGCGGAGACAGTCGGGAGATCGTCGAGTCGCGCGTGGGGAACGCGATGCTCGTCGAGACACGATCGTTCTCTCGCCGATGACCGTCGCGACTCCGTTCAATTCGATCCTCCCCTCCCCCCTCTCGTAATCGCTGCTCGATATAACGAAGAATTTGATAACTCGAACTTTACAATCGGAGCCGTACGTCGTCGGGCGCGTTTCGCCGTCCGGCTTCCGTCCGACGCAGGAATGCAGACACGTCGCCGGTATACCCACGCGCGCGTCCTTTATATTTCCCGTCGCCCGCATCGGTAGAGAGAAATATCAATAGCTACCGGTGGACACGGAATCGCGGGGGGAATTTATTCTCTTTGATTTTTTCGCCCTCGCGCCCGCCGACCTTTTCCGTTGGGGGACCACTCTCGGGACCGAAATCGCGGCTGACTCGGACCGAACTCGGACCGCTCGAGAATCATAAAATCGGGTAAATCATTGGCCGGTCCACCGGTGCTAACCGCGAGCTGAATTCTACTCCTCCCCCATCCCCCCTTAGAAAGAAGGTGTGGTACCGGCTCGTGCTCTATCTGCGCCCTGTCACCCGCTCATTCTCTCTCTCTCTCTCTCTCTCTCCTCTCGCTCGTCGCGGGTGTTAGGTGCGTATAAACACGGGCAGGTATAGAGAGCCGCAGGTAAAACCCATGGTGGTCGGTGGCCGAGTCGCGAGATAAACTTTACTGCATATAGGTAACACGTACAGGTAGGTAGGTACACGATCCTCCACGCCACGCGTTGTAAACGGCACGATGACCATCCGTTATCGCAATGATGATTCGCGACATCCGCACCTCGGGAGAAACCACCACCGGTGTTGCGAGCCCGCTCCGTTGCGCCTCCGTCCGCGTTTCGCGGAATCCCTTGAAAGTCCACGGGCGGGCGATAAGGCGAATTTACGGGGCAAGGGTCGCGATATTCGGGTAGAGAATGGGACGACAGGCGAAAATGCTTCAGCGACGAAGATGCTTGGTCGTCGCGTTCATACTAGGAGGCACGTTCCAATTCCCAAATGTGGAATTTTCCCGAGAGAGAGAGAGAGAGAGGGGGGGATTTTAATTAGCCGCCTTTTTTTTATTACCACCTGTCAGCTATCGACGGTAAATCTACGTTATCAGTGACATGGCTGGTCCCGAGCGCGACAGAAACAGAATAGCTATAGGAGGTGTACCATCGGGAGGCATCGCGCGCGGACACGCACAAACGAATATAAGCTAGGAAAGAGCAACTGTGGCTGAGACGGAACAGGCGGAGGGGAGAGGAGAGAACGAGACCGAGGAACGATGCAGGTGCCGGTCGATTCGTGTCGTAGGTACGCATGCATCGACCCGGCGAAGACGAATCCATTAGCCGTGAACGCGGATTGAGCAATAAACCAACTGGGAGGTAAGTCGACTCCGACCGTCTCTCTCGCCTCCTCCCGAGAAAAAGAGGTCCTTCCTCTCTCCTCCTCCTCCTCCACCCCGTCGCCGCCGCCACCGCCGCGTCGGTGGTTTCGGTTCGCCTCTTATTCCTGTTGGGCCCGCATTCCCATACAAGATGTCGCGCCGATAAAAGTCCCCGAAGGCTCGTGGTCCCGGGGCCCACCCCGAGTAATTCATTTAAACATTCCCGGAGGTGGTCGCACGACAAATTACTCTCACGAAACCTTCGCACGACAGCCAAAAGCTCCGTCGGGATCGTCGTAGGCCTATCTCCATTGAGAGATCTCCCCCTTTCCCCCTCCCTGTCCTTCTCGCTCACCCCCTTGTCTCCCTCTCTTGTGAATCTCTCCTTCTCTCTCCCTCTCTCTTTTTCTCTTTCTCTCGTATTTTTCTTTTTCTCTCCCTTCGTCTCTTCCGATCGTTTCGTCTTTCTTCTCTCATCGGCGTTGGGTCTCCTCTACCCTGCCGTGCCCCTCTCCGCGACATAAAACCTGGTGACACTTCTCACCCTTCCTAAGAGGCACCTCTCGGGCACGAGCTGGCATCGAGCGAGGCACCGTGGAGACGAGGAGGATGAGTAAAGCATCCGTGGCATCGGCGGGGTATCTTATCTCTATCGGTATCTCCGCCGGCTGTTCCGATCGACGACAAAGTAATATCACGTATTCCACGTTTACACGGCGATGCGTTCCACGGTGGCCGTTCGTTTAGCGCCGATTTTACGACTCGCGTCGCAGCTAATAACACTCGTCAGAGAGAGAGAGAGAGAGAAGGAGAAGGAAACGTTCGGTCTCAATTTTTCAGAGAGCATCAAATTATTGAGTCTCATATCAGAATTCTGTATAAATAAGCGGAAAAGTTATTGGTTTTCGAAGGAGTTGATGGTTCGATTTTGTTAAATTTTCCAACGTTTCAAAATATCAGGCCCCCGCAGTTGAAATAAATATCTACATTTCGCCGATTAGAGGAGAAAGCCGGGGGGATTCGCGCGAGTACCGAAAAAAATTGAAGCGCGTCTCTCGTATCGTCGAGCGGAGTCTCGCATTGACGGCCGCGGTCGTCGTCGTATCTGCTGTTATCCTTAAGGGAAAGGGTCGCGCCTGTTATGATGGTTGCTGAAACGGGACGGTTTTGTGTCACCGCATGTCTTCCGCTGCTAGAACGTGCTGTCGGGACTCGTGGGATACGGACAGCTTCCGGAAGCGTGAAGATTCGTCCGCTGAGATTGCGGGCGCGTCGTCGAGTGTCTTCCCGTCGCGCTAGACGCGGCTGGGCAACCCCTCGTAAATAAAGTGTCGGGATGCGCGCCGAACGGACCGCAGGGTGGCTAATATATCTCACGACTCGGTTAATTGACCCGACGAGCCTCGCGCACGGCTCCACCCGTGTATCCAATTCGTCTTGACACCTCCGACTTCTTTCGGGATTCCATGGCGTATGGTCTACAGGTAAAAGGAACGCGCGCGCTTTGTTCGTATCGCCTCGAAAATCGCCTGGCCATTCCCGATAATGAAGAGCTCGGGAGGATGCGCGTGAATAATATCCCCGAGCTCTCCGGGGAGAGCGCCGTGTCCGTGAGGTGTGTTGCGTACCGCGTTACACTTTGCATTACGCGTCGCGTACTTTTAAGAACGCATTGCTTATCAGTGCCGTTGTTTTAGTGACGTGTATCAAGGGAGTCGTTCGTAAATTTAGTATTTATCGAACGAAATTACCTCCCTATACATTTATTTCACTACCTAAGTAATCCATGTTTATTTTAAACGAAGTTGAGGTAGATACACAATATTACAAATATGAAAATTCTTTATTTTTCTTATTAATGTTATTTTCATGCATTAATTGATCTAATACATATGATATATGAATAGTAGAAAGATAATAGAAAGATATAGATAATAGAAAGAAATAAGAAAATTGTTTAAATATACGCATACATATATATAAGTCATAAACTTTACACTGCTGTATTTTTTAAAACAAAATGATCACTAATTCTGAAATTTATGTACAATGTCTGTATATTAATTTTTTAATACCATAAATTTTTTTATTAAAATCTTATTTGTAATTGGGACATATTAAAAATAGAAATTAAAACTAGCACTCTAATTTTAAGGAGTACGTGTAAAACATTTTAATTTTAATTATAAATATCTCAGCCTCGAACAGTCAATTTTTTTATAATTGTATGAGCAATGAGTTAGATAATATTTCAATGCAAGTCTCATCGAATTCTTATCAAACTCGCACTTCATTACAACCTTCTTTAAAGTGGAATAACTTTTGATTTAGGCTTTGAATCACTGTCCAACTTTTGGTGTCACTTTTCAACGCAATGTAGGTCAATTTACAATTTCTTCATAATTTTTCGTCATCTTGAGTTATGGACAATACATCCTTAAGGGAGCCAATGTTCCCTTATGGAAAAGAACTCGATTAGTTATCTTTCCGTGATTTCTATTACTATGGATTTTAAATCTCCCGGCAATTTCGTTGACGTGAATAAAAGTCACTCATTAAGATCTCCAGAACTTTAATTACGAAATGAGCAGTTCATCTTACGTCTGTTTTTCACGAGCAATATTACGCTAGAATCGCGATGAATGTAACGGAAGACCGGGACCACGCAGCGCGCCGAATGTTTCGTCACGGCAATCGATCTTATTTTCGCAATTTACAAAGGAACCATCCTTCTGCCATCTCAAAAATGGCAATTCCCATGATATAACGTAAGAACGCACAACAGTACTACGTGCGGTTCGTGGAATCAATTACCGTTGCTTCGCGCGCGGCACACGGGCCACGATGGCACCGTCATTAATCATCGCCCCGCGCCGTGCACGATTGTTTTTACATCGGTGAAATTGCACGTTTGATCCGAGCTGCCAAAAAGTGGGTCATCGTGAAAGAGAGAGAGAGACAGAGGGAGAGACGCGCGAACCGAGACGATCGCGCGAGGAACGGAGCGTGCCGTCGGCTTATGACTTACGACTATCCGCGCGTATCCCACACACGACCGATACGTTAATTAACAGGGAGGATTCTATAGCTCCGGCTGACGTCGCGGACGTCGTCGCGGAACCGCCTCGGGCGGTGCGCGTTCCTCGATGTCGTCGACCGTCAGTAATGGAACACGAGCGCGGCAATCTTCACAGCCGGCGCGTACATCGCCCTCCGCCGTGTATCCGATAAAATTGAGTGATAATTGATCGCGATAATAGTAATAAGATTTAAATAAGAGTCGGAAGAGAGGAGACCTGCGAGAGGAGAGCCCCGCGTATCGGTCTGCCCCTTTGATGTGTCGGCCCGGGCTATTATCCGAGGCTTCTCCGTCGACACGCGACTTTAACAAAAAAGAAATTACACGGTAGAATTTAAAATTAAGATTAACGGTATTACTATATACGCTCTGGTTTAACATTACATGCTTTTTGACTTTATCCTTCAGCGAGTTTTGGCAGCACCGAGTTTCTCTCTCTCTCTCTATTTTCTTTCTAAGCACTTTAATCCGCCCCGCTGCACATTGTATAATTAATTCGGGCTCTGATCTCGCAACATATACTCTTCCGTTCCCGTTACTTTAACGCGAGAGAGTCTGGACCAGGCGCGTTTCGCGAACGCGAGACCGAACATTAACTGTTATAAAAGCTCCGAGATGAAATTATACGATGCGATGTGCGCGACCAAATCGGGGTTGTTATTTTTTGCACGCTACCATCTCACCACGGTGGCGATGGTGGTGGTGGAGGAGAGGTATTCGCGCCACGGTCGTCGTCTGTGGGATCTCTCTGTGAGCCATGAGGGGGATCAGGGGTCATTTGAGCGAAGAAAATTCTGATTACGCAACGACGGCTCGTTCGGCTCCGGCTGGAACGTCGTCTCCGAGGGAGGAAGATAGATGAAAATCGTGCGAGACAAGAGACTAGAAGGTGGACGCCGACGAGGGCGGCGGGGGTGGCGAGGGAGGAGGTGGAGTAGAAGGAAGAAGAGAAGGAGGAGGAGGAGGTGGGAAGGGGTCGCCCACGCACGCGTAGGATAATTGCACGCGTGATTCTCCCTCGGTTATGCCGGCTCTCCTTTTCCTTCCCTATCTTTCCGCCTCGCTTTCTGCCGTGCTTTCCGCACACACGCACACGCGCGTACGTACGCGCGCGAGTTAGCATCTGCATGCGAGAGAAGCTCGGACGTAAGAAGAAGAACCCGGCCGCGCGGGACGGGGTGAGAGCGGCGGCGAGACGGCGGGGGAGAGGAGTGGAAGCGCTTGAGGAGGAGGTCAGAGGTCAGCCGCACTCTCGACGAGGCAGACGCGACGCCCACCGAGCGACACCCACGCGAAAATCCTTCTCCACGAAGCCTTCGTCTTCTTCGCCTTCCTTCCTCCTTCTCTTCTTCTTCTTCCTCCGCTTCTTCGCCTTCTTCTGCTTCTTCTTTCTTCGTTCTCCCTTCTCCCGCGCCGCCTCTCTCGCCTCCACGAAACGCGGTCCCCGAGCCCGTCTTTGGGCCGGACTGTACTTTACATGCGTCGATACCAAATTCTTGGCATATCAACGAGAATATTTTGGCACGTCGGCGCTTTCGTATCGAATAATCGTACGGTCGGACGCCGGGCGAACTCCACGGCCCGGCCGAGAGAGAACCCGATCGAAAGCCGCGTGAACGCTCGAAGAGCGTCAGGAGTGTTGTAATCACAACCGTAATACTGTATATTACAACATAACGTGCAAGTTGACGCAAGCCTCAAATATAGATCAGGATACCAAAGTATCGCCTTTCGCCATACCGAAATCAGGACGACTCATCCGTCCAAGCGACGTCACTGTCATTAAGCTCCATCGAGGTAAAAGTAATAATCGCGATAAAAGATAGAGCTGACCATTCTCTCTCGCATGCCGACAGTCAGTCTGTCAGTCAAGTACTTATTTCTACAAGAAGACTACTATACTTTTTGCCACCGCCGTTTTCCTACACCGCGACACGTGACCTAACAATTCTTTCGGTTGCGAGAGAGGCATAATTTTGACGGGAGGAGGGGGAAAGTTGAACCCGATGTCAACTGCCGGCATCACCTCGAGGTCTACCGAAAGTCTGTCGCAACGATCGCGAGCTCGCGTGGTCTCCTTCTTCCGGAGGACGCGCGATGCCGGATATCAACGTCGTCGAGACGATGAATGCGTGGTTTGTTCGTGGCTGGAAATTTTCCGAGAAGAATCGAAAAAGGGCGGCCGTCGTACGCGCGAGTTAATAAGTAACGAGACGAGGCCGCAGGAGTCGGACCGATGGACGCTTATTCGCGCCGTAAATTTCGAGGCGATACCCACGAACGATGACGAAAGAGAGAGAGAGAGAGAAAGCCGAAGGGGAGGGTACGACCACGTTGTTCGTGTTACGAGATGCGTGCTCGCGTAACCGTTCACGCGAGATGCGCTCTCCTCGCCGGTGACGAGCTAGAAACGGCGGCACTAAATCAACATGCGAAATTTATCGCTAATATTTTTCCGGCGCGCAGTTAACTGTCCCGCGGTCGTTAGCGGTGACAAAAGATTCGTAATTTATCGAGTCCCCGGTTTAAGTCCCGGCCGGGTAAAGTCTTCCGTGGACGCTAAACTTTCCGTTTACGACTCCCTCAATGGATCGTGAAGCTCTTCCTTTGTACGCAGCGTGAAACGCGCTGCGGATGGCGGACTCTCCTTCGCGCCGTCATCGTCGTCCCCGTCGTCCTCTTCTTCCTGAATTCGATTATCCGCTCGTCCGCGCGACGGACCGGTCAATCGTGCCGCGGCACTCGGCGTTTATAGCACATTGAAGAAACGTTATTAACGAGCCTTCCACGATCAAGACATTTCTCTTCATGCTGCGAAGACGGCCCGCATCGCTTCGCACTCGCGCGTGAGACGAGCTCCGCTCGGTCCTGGCTGGTTACGCGCGAAAGACTCGTAAAGTGCGCTCCGCGCCGCGGAGGAAACCGAAACTTTCATCGTGGATTCCGTACACGCGTCGATGGGATCCGTCAATGTGCATGGGACTTTTGGAACAGTTTTTTGTTAAGACAGTTTCAGGTCATTCCTCGCTCTGAAGAAGCGCACTGAAATGTTGATGAAATGTCGAAAACAAATCTATGAAGAACGCGGTGTTAACGCAGAAGTCAAGAACTTGGTTTTTAACACGTTTCTTACTTTCATTTGTTGCGACATTTTAATATTGCTATTTTTGTGAGAATTATTCCCGTTTGGTCTCTAACTTTCTGATTTCACATTTTTTGTAGAAAATACGCAAGTTTGCAAAACGACGATATCTCATTTTAATGTTTTAACAAATCGTGCGCTGCGGCAAAAAACCGAAACTTTTATAGGACGTTGCGCATACGCATCGGTGGAATTTATCAATGATCTGTTAGATTTTAGACTGTTCTCCGAAATATTTCTAAAACGTAGGAATACTATGATTGCAAAGATAATAGCTTCAATTACGTGCGATTAAAATTGACGTAGCTTAGGTGCTAGATTTTTACTCGCAAATTGATTTCGTACGATTTGCGAGGAAAGTTAAAAGTTTACGTCGCTGGTAAAGATAAACAATTTCGCAGCCCATTTGCGTTTGAAGCTACACAGAGAATAAGGTTTCTTCAGATTTAGTATTTCTATTTATTTGACTAAAATTTGTTTTACAGAAACAACATATACGAAATATTATCTGTTTGAGTAAAAATTGTATTATCTCATTCAAGAAAATTCTATTATTTAACAGAAAGTACGCTATTATTTAAAATAATATCTTTTAACCAAATAAAATATTATTTGGTTACAATAAATATGTAAAATGAAACAAATAATTCCTTTATAAGAAAATTATCTTCCGTTTCAAACAAATTTTTTATTTAAGATAAAGATATATTCGTTGAAAAGTCTAACAATTGTACTTATTAATCGAAACATTAGTTTCTTTGGAGCGTGTTAATTGATGAAATTTGGATGCAATAAAATGTATTAAATTTGAAGAAATCTTTTTCTCAGTGCGGGCATTTAATCCGCGATACGAACTCTTACGATTCACATATAAATAGACAGCAACGAGTCTGTCTGTTTCGCGTCTGCAGCGACGCGATCGTGCCGCGAATATGAGAGTAGCCGCGGTGCATTCACGGTTATTTAACGCCGGCTATTCGAAAGAAAGGAGTCCGGGCCAACGAAGGAAACCACGAAGGAACGTGGAGCATTACGAAGGATTACACCGATAAGTCTGAGCTAACTGGCAGCCTGACGTCATAATCTTAAGAAATATTCGGGCGACTACTCCGCCGCCCTGTTCTCGCTTCATTCTTCTCTCTTCCGCCCACGATGTTATAGAACGAAGATCGAAGTCGAAGTCGCGGGGAGAAGGAGAAAAATGACGCGAGGACGAGGGGGGAGAGAGAGAGAGAGAATGAGAGAGAGGAGGGAAAAAGAAAAAGAAGAAGAAGAAGGCGTGAAGTTCGAACGAGAAAGAGCGAGGAAGGAGCAGTTAGACGAAGATGGAATTTATTATACTCCCGAGAATTTGACGGGGAGGTAAAGACCGACGGGAAGAGATCTGGACACGATCTACGGTAAATGCTCGAGCAGATCCTCGAGGTGATCACCAAGATTTTCGAATCGATCAATTAAGCGGCGTGTGGGAACCGTCCGGTCCGGTCTCGTCCGTCCGTCCATCCGATCAGAACCAAAAAATCAGATGTTGATCTCTCCGCAAACCTGTAATCCTCCTGAAAAGAGGGCCCCGGCTCCGAGAGACGGGATTCCCTTTCTTCCCCGTCTGCTCTCTTTCCTTTCAGGATCACCAAATATGACGCAGGACCGTAAAGCTGAGCGGAAGTAAGACTCGACGCGATTCTCGTAAAAAGAATGACGCGGACGCCTTCCTCGTCTCGTTAACGACGACATAACGACGTTATCCCGCGGTTAAAATTATTTTCAATTAAATACGTATAAAAAAAAATTCAGGCGTAAATGTGAGCATCGGTATCTACGAGTTCGCACTCTCAGCATAATGAAACGGAAAGCGAGCGGTGCACGCGAGCCGAGAAAGAGAAAGAGAGAGAGAGAGAGAGCGGAAAACAACTTTTAATATCGGTTTATAATACAAAACCCCTTTCTCGGTTCCGAAAGGATGCAAGCACACCGGACTTAGGAGCACGCTCGGCAGCACGGCGCGGCAACAAACGGTGCGACGTCATTTTATTTTACACAGAAATAAGCGGTGACGTCGGCGAGCGCGGCGAGCCCGGCGACGATGTCGTCGCTGCCATTACAGCGCTCTCTCGCGCTTTCTTCGTCCTGTTGTTGAGGTGTGCCCCTCGCGCGTCCTGTGCGCGAGGACCAGCGGCGAGTTCACCGAAAGCAACGTATCCCGCCGTTGGGCCGCGTCCGCCATAGCGGCGGAGAACGATGTGTCTACCCTCTCGAGGGCGGCGAGAAATCGAGGCTTAATCTCGCGGCGAAAGGGACCCTAAACGCACGGAACGTGGATACGATGATCTTAAATTCTCGCGAGGGCCCTACTCGATTACCTGCCCACGCGATTTCTCGAAGCTAACCCGAGCGTCAGGACGAAACACGGGGTAGGAACATCGGAAGAATACGAGATAACATGGGCGCGGACGAGACGGAGAGAAAAGAGAGGAGAGAGAGAGAGAGAGAGAGATGGCACGGAGGTGATGGGAGGGATGGAGCGGAGGGGGTGGTCAAGAGGAGGAGGCAGTGGAGGTGGACGAGGAGGAGGAGGAGGAGAGTGTGTATCCGTGACAAGAGACTAGATCTACGCCGGTGGGACCACACGTGCGACGACGACGACGACGATGAGGACGACGACGAGAAGACGAGAGCGGATACGTGAGTATGTTTTCTGGGTACCCGGGACAATTTTTGGTCGTTCCGGAGGCTGCGGATATCTCGCTGCAACGAGGCGTAAGGGATATCCGAAGGATCGTAGCGCGCGCTGCCGCGTTTCTTTCGTTTTTCTCTCCCTCCTCCCCCCCCCCCTTCTTCTCCTTTTTCTTTTCTTCACTCACCTCTACGACAGTCTCGAGATCACGAGAGGAGGAAGAGGATCATCGCGCCGGGGTAAGGTGGATCAATGAGCCGAAAGGACAGGAGTGTGCCGGGGGGAACGGAGGACCACCGGTGACGTCCTTGACGTTTTATCGTTATCCAGTTGATTGGGCTGAAAATTTGACGAACTGGTTCCGGCCGTCTTACCCGCCGCAGCCGCCCTCCTCCTTGTCCCGCGTCTCTTTCCTTCGTGTCGTCGTCGTCGTCGTCGCAGTTCGGGACGCGGTCCGCGGCAGGATATGCAGTCGGACAGCTCACTTAATGCGATGAGATGACGCCAGCGATAATACAATATACATATATATGCGGGGTATATTTTTGGAAGGACACACGGCGGTAATGCCGGCAGGCGGCGATACGCGCGAGAGAGCGCGCAGAGCCAGACACGCGAGGATTAATATTCGTAACGCGATTTTGTTGGTATTTTAGCGGTCGGTCGCGGCCGCGAATAACGATGAGGTAGCGCGACGCCGGTTTATCGTGCCACGGACCAGAATCGACCTGTACAAAAGAGGCGTTTATGCGAAAACCAGATCTACCGATCTGGCGCGGGTGGCGCGGAGCGGAGGGACAGCCGTCGACTCCGTCGCATCGGCGCGTTAACAAAGAGCGCGAGTTTCTGCATCGACAATGACACGGCACGGGGGGCAAAAACACGCATATATATATATATATACGGGGTGTCCGACTTTGCTGCGGTGTCCTTGACACGCGGACTGTCTGTCTCAACTCAAACCGGATTAGATTTGCCAGTACTGAAAAAACATCGCCGCGATACTAAAGTCGCTTAAGGCGCCACAAGAATCGCGATCGTATATATCAGGCAAGCTTGACACTAATTTAATTTGGAAATTAGTCACAATGACATTGAGATATTTCAAGTAAAATATTAAAAGCGATAATCGTCGTGGAGGCGAATATTAAATCGTGTGGATTTGAGAGTAACCACGAGCGTAATCCATTGGCGAAATGTTTGTGTCTTCTTCGGGACACTCTGTAGAAGCACGAGGGCGAAGGGGAACTCGCGAGGGGGCGAAGAAAGAGCGAGACGATGAGGAGGTGGAAGAGGAGGAGGAAGAGGATTGTCGCCGTTCGAGATCCACGCGAGAGCGCCATTCTGGGCCCGGGTGGTCCCCCGTCAATCTGCTGCTCATACTGCTTTCGGCACAAATATTCTCCGAGGATGTACTGGGTCCTGCCTCCTTCTCCTTCTCGCCCCTCACGCTAACCTTTTTATTTTCTTTCGACGGTGCACGGCGCATACACGCACGTAACGGGCTGCTTTTTTCCGACTCGTTACATCGCGGGACTAACGGGAAAAAGGAGAAACGAGAATGCACGCAGAAAGTGACATGGATTAATGCACTCGCGTGGACGGTGGGGTGGAGGGGCGGTGAACACGAATTCGTAGAAAAATCAAGTTCACATTGACTCGTGTGTGAAGCCGGCGGCTTAAATGCACGTGAATCTCGTCGCTGTAATTTCCACCGTAGCCACCGGGACAACCGTTAGAGTCTGATGTTGGCATTCGGGTAGCGCGTTGGGGAGCGCCGGGAGCGGAATAAGAAAAGCGCGGCGTCGGAAAGAAAGCGGGAGACCGAAAATCAGTGAAGCGCGACGATCGCGCGCGCGAGGGATGCATGCGCGCGGTGAGGAGGTCGCTTTGGAAGGAAGGAAGGACAAGACCTCGTAAACCAGAAGATTAGGATCTGAGACGACGGCCACCCACTCCGAGTTCGCTCATTTTCGCTCCTTTTCCCCTCCCCTCTCGCCGCCGACCGCTCCTCTAGTGCCGCTGTTTCTCTCTTTCCCTCGTTCCGGTGCTTTCTCCCGTGTCTGTCGGTCACGTTGAACTGTCGGCTCGCCGTAGCGTAGCGACAATTAACCGTAAAACGTCCGGAACCTTATTTATTTCCCTTCTCGCGCCAGTCACGTGCGAGCCCCCGACGCGAGATGGACGCAGGAATCGTTTCTCGGAATCGTTATTAAATCCGTTCGAAAAAAAAAAAATAAAATAAAAGAGGAACGCCATGAGTTTTATATCTTCGCGAGAGAGAGAGAGAGAGAGAAAAGCTTTCCTCCGGAGAGCATACGCGCGCGAGAAAGACGGAAAATATTTAAATATAATATGAGCTCGCGACAACAAGAGCGAGGCTCGAGCTTATCGTCGATGCTTACGGGCAAAATCGAACATGCGCGCATCCGCGCATGAATATATTTTTATTGACGCTGCTCTTCCTACCGTTTGTCTGCGAGCGCGCAAATTTATTAATTAATTGATATTGATACATTTAATATTAATTATTAAATTAACTAGAACGCTTCATTCACGAACGCGACGCGACATAAGCGGTCGGAAATACTCGAGGGAGCGAGAAAGGTTTCCGCGATTAGACCGGGTGGAGCGACCGCTCGCAGAAGTTCAGATAAGTATGAACGTTTTAAAAGCCTATTATACGGCTATCTGCCCGAATCTACTGCCAACGGACGGCTCGGCCACGGAGTAACACAATATTTCCCGAAGTTTCCGCAGTTTCACGTCGCGGCGGAGGGACGGAGAAGTGTCGGTGGTCGGATCGGTCGCGCGATAAGATTTCCCGGGGGGAGGGACCGATCGATCGCAGGCCGGCTGTTTTCCTTAATCTGTCGTGTCGCAACACAAATTGTCTTAATCGAATCGGGGACGCGCCAACCACGCGAGAGAATTTAAAGGTGAGTCTCGGGAGGTAGAAAGATGGCGAAGCACCATGCTAAATCGGGCACGTGTGGACGACGGGGGATGGGGCAGGGGGCAGGGGGAGAGGAGCAGCGAGGAGCGTTCGTGCGCCACGATGCTGAATGGGGCGGTGAAATTGCTCTTTGAAAGAGAAAGGATGAAAGGCCAGAAAATGAGGCGGACGCTTTCGGGAATTAACCGAGCGAGTGCTCACGGCGACAGTGTACAGAGTATCTCTCCGCGTCGGGCAACGTGCGATTATTACGAGTCGTCTTTGTAAGGAAGATATCACACGGTGTCCCTTTTTATTCGCTTACTCCTTTCAAGCGAGCGAGAGATATTCTTACGCGCCGAAACACTCGGCGAGGCGAACGTCGCGCTTTCGATTAAACGGAACAACGCTTAAACGATATTTCACACATGACGATATCCCGAGGCACGGACGTTTCGTAAAAATACTGTCATTTTTCTCAAACCTCTCTCTCTCTCTCTCTCTCTCGATCATCTCCGCTCGTTTACGCGCGTATCGATTACAAGAACAAAAGAGGAGCGCGAGGTTAATGCGAGAACACGGAGGTGCGAAGAAGGGCCTCGACAAAGGGGATAAAAGGAACAAGGAGTGAGACGAAGGGGCACAATGCTGTGTCGGTCAACTGCGACGCTCGTATAAAAGAAACCGTGACGCCGTGGAGAGAAAGAGACGGAGCGAGTGGATAACGGTGGGTATGAGGGACCGAGGAGGGGGGGGGGGGGGGGGCACGAGGG
>NW_014554754.1:341143-355747 GCF_001313825.1 Dinoponera quadriceps | reverse complement strand
GGGGGGGGGGGGGAGGGGGCACGAGGGACCCAGCTAGACTAAGGAGGGTAGAGAAAGAGAATATATGTGAGAAAGAGAAAGGGAGAGAGAGAGAGAGAGAGAGACGAATCTTCGGGGGTTTCGCAGTTGTAAATAATGCATTATAAATATAGGCACGCAGGGAGACGCGCGCGCTCACGCAACACAAGGGACGCGTGCTTCGCATAGCTGCGCGCATTGTGGACCCAGCACGAGGCCGGTACGGGACCCTATAGCCGGGCCCTCACGGGGCCCCGTCGTCGCCGCCGCGCGGCCGACGATACACGGGCCGGTGAGGGCCTCGCTTAGACAACAATCACATTCATCGAGAAACTCACAATGCTAATCGTAAAGACGCCGCCTATTATGCCGGCATGTCCACGAAGGTTCACGAGGGTCCCCGAGGAGGCGGGCTTATCGTCCTTTTTCTGCCAACGGCGCTCGCGTGTGTGCGTGCGCGCGCGTGTGCGAGAGGGGCCTCGAGTTTATTTCATCGAGTCCCTTTGAATCGCCGTCGAATCGAGAGAGACACTCGCGGCTTTGTCGCGCCTGTAACCTTTTCCGCCTTGGAGCGCGCCGGGGGATGCGCCGCGAGACGAGTCGACGAAGTCGAAGGGGGTGGTGGCCGCGACTCGACGGGTATCTTGTCGTCCACGTCGGCGGAATCCGCGCGTGTTCGTTACGCGCTCATACGCGGACTCTGATTCATTCTGACGGCCAAATTGATCGCGGATGGATAAAGAAACGCGCGCTGCGTTGTTTGTTACGTGTCATTCGGATCTCGGCCAGTTTTGTCCGCTACGATGAAGAAAATGTCAGACTCGATGTCGAACTTGATAAACGACGATAACGTAGAGGCGATCCTCGAAACGTGTTATGTTACGTAAACACTGACACTATCACGTTACCCTCGTTGTATTTCTTGCACGTACAGATCTTACGTGAATATGCAAGCGCGATATACATGTGAATGCGACGAATGCGTGCTCTGTTTTACCATATTCAACGGAAAATTGATAACTAGGATATATATTTTTCTACGAACTTTTCGCATCTCTTTAAGCTCCTCTATAAATTTAATTGAGAAAGGTATAAAAATGTTCTTTGACATTTTCTCAATCGGAGCGTTCGATTCGGTATGTACAAGCTGTAAGATTTTCGTATCAGGTGGATATTCACATTAACTGACACGGGGAAAAAGTATAACATGCAGACATTACGTTACGACGTAAACACCGCGGGAAGAAGTCGATACTATCGCTGGAAAAAGTTTTCAAGTGTACGACACGATGCTCGATGTAATTAAATATTGACACGGTCAGTTACTTTCCACGGACAATAAAACACGATCGCTGCTTCGTGGAATTTTTATTTCTGATTTGTCACGGATACAAGTCTGGTAGCCGGGGGCGTATTCTCGTCCGGAGTCGGCGCTAGTCGCTGTTAACGGTCTTTTGTGGTCGGATTTTTTCTTAAAAGTGGCGATCCCCAAGCGGCACACGAGATCTGTAAGATGAGCCTCTGCCCCCCGTGGCCCGAACACTTCGGTAGCCTTAGAGAGTGTCCCAGCCTCTGGGCGACCGATTGACGTGTATTTTTTTCCTTTCCCTTTTCCTTTCTTCCCGTAGATTTATTTCATGGGGTGAATGACTGTGGGAAAACTCGATATATAGAGGCCGGAGGGAGGGAAGGGAACGTTCATGTGTGCAAGATCGTTCGTACCGATATCCCGAATTCCCGCTCGGTGAATTCGCGTTAAAAAGAAGGGCAAGCTTACCGAATTAGCGTCTCATTGTATTCTCGCATTTCAGACGGTCGGCCGGTAATGACCGCGCGGTGTATATGTCAGTGGTAAAAAGGTCGCGACACTTTTCATCCTGATTAGTCGCAGAATAACGAACCTGCGATCGTTCTCACGCTTCACCCCAAAATACACAGCGGGGAAAACACGTCGCAACCTGTCTGACGCATGATTATTCGAGATGCGCAAGGTTAACCGGTGGATTAGTCTTTTCCTTTTTTCCGTCATATATATTTATTTACTTACGCAACCGTTTCTTCCGCGATCGTCAACGCGCATTGCTCATCGGTCATCTTAATCGTCGCGATTACGCGGCTCGGCTTAATTATATCGTTAGCGACTTATTGTTGCGCGGAATGATTGATCGGCCGCGCTTGATTAATTACAGCGTAAACGCACTCGAACCGTCTTGATACAATTCGCGGTTTTACGCCTCGTCGAGATTCGGTGATTCATCGGGAATGCGAAAAATGCCGAACGAATCGCCCTTTGAACGCGTCTCGGCCGTGGCAGTGTTCATCCCTCAACAAGTGAGTGATAATAGGCGTAAACAGGCGCCTTTATAGACTTCCCGGAGGTAACCCTAACGACCATTTATCGCTCCTCGAGTGTCCAAATCCACGGGTGAGCACCCTAGAGAGACACGACTCTCTCGAGAGTCTCGTTCAAGAGGGTCTATTGTGACAAAGAGTAGGTACCCGCTACCTACCCATCTACCTGTCGTCAAAATTCAGCGCTGCTCTCGTGCCGGTATAAGCGGGGCCATCCAGCGTGAAAAAAGGGGCTCGCTCCTGGCTCCTTCCTTTTTTCTGATGCCAACGAAAACGATCGCCCTCGAGACACTTGCTCCCGCGGGAGAATCAACCCGGGACGTCGCCCGTCACTTTGCGCGCTGATGGAACGGCGCCCCTCGTGTGCTTGCGATCTTCATCTCGCGCTGGAATTCCTCGCGGTCGTTCTTTGTACTTCCCGCGAACAACGCTCTGACTCCTCCCCCTCTTTCCCCGTGCGCGGATTACGAGGGAAATCGGAAAGCCGTTTGCATCGGTAATTTGCGAATATCGTTCTCACCGCGACGATCATTTCTTCAGCGAGGCGTCTCAGCCCCGACTTTCACGGTATTTTTCGCTTATTCCCGAGGAGACGGAGAACAAAATGAAATAAATAAAAACACACGCCTGTTTGTTTGCCGCTGGAAAATATCAAGCCTCGGACGGCCGATCTCGTCCGGGGAACCGGCTTATTTGATTCTTATGCAGGCGACGCGATCGCCGGGGTAAGCGCAGTTTGCAGTTCGGAATGGGTATGGGAAAACAACATTACACCGCGAGCCGTCCGCAATGCGAATCGTTCTAAAAATACCGGTCGTAGCGGGATCGTGTGGGTGAACTCGATCGTCGGCTCTCTCCGGGGTGAGATAGACGCGCGGTGGGAGAGGTCAGAGCTGTCACTCAACTCCGGCCCGATGTGTCTAGCTACCCTTCTATTAGCCCTCACCGCCCCTCGTTAATTGCTAAATTGAAGGCAATTTCGACAGACAGCGAATTGGAATTCGACGCGATATATCGCGCCGGGGAAGCCTTCGAATCGAAGAAGCGGCGAGAGATTACGCGCGATTTATGGACGCGCGTCATCCTTGTTTCATCGTCCGAGAAATTCGAGCAGCGCGTCTCCCTTTTTCGTACGCTCGGAACGCGGCGAGGAGGAATGCGCCGAGCCGACTGCGCCTCCGCCCCGATGATGGTCATTAAATCTTAGAGAGACCTCGCGTGATCGTTGCAACGCCATTGTTTCGCGATAATGAACACGTTGAAGCCGAAGGTGGACGGTAAAAATTCGAGGCTCCGTTCTTCGCGGACCGCCGTCGTTACGCCGGTTTCCCCCTCGTTCGAGCGAAACGGTCGGATCGAAGCCTCGGTAGGTGAGAAAGGGGTGCGACACAAAAGAGCTACGAGAGTATCGAAGTGAAGTCTCTCGCAGGAGACAATATTAGATCGAGAGGAAACGTCGGCCACGTTCTATGATTTACGGCAGCAGCCGTTCAGCTTCTCAGAACGCATCCATTCGTCCACCGGATTCGTAGAGCCGGATCGATTTGGTGAGAAGCCGCGAGAGGCAAGGGGGAGGGCATGCGAGAGAGGGCAGTCCTCCAGAGCCGAAAATCTTCGGGTAGCTTCCGTGGTCGGAAACGTTCTCGAAAAACGAGCCGGGGCCCCGCTCGTAACCCGGCGCCCTGTGTTTACGACTCGACGGGAGCAACGTCTCTAAAAACCAGCTACGCCCAACAATTCCACCGGTTCTGCAGCAGCCCCCATTTTCACCGGACAGAACTCTTTTCGCTCGGAGGTGCCGTCGCGCGGTATCCGTTCAAGACGGTGAGAAAGATTCGCGATGGGAGCGCGTAAAAAGCGCAAATCGCGCTGGCCTTCGGACTGCGTGAGAGAAACACGTTTCGAATTTCACTAATTACTTATTACTCGGCTTCAACCTTTATTGCCACAACGGGAGGTGGATTGTTTGGTGATTGCGTGAACAAATATTGTGGATATAATATCGCGGATTCTGTTTTCCGCTGGGTTTCTCAAACATGAGAAGGAGAATCGGTTGACGTAACTTTTTATCCCGTCCGGACACGCGAAACTTGTCCGTCGCGCACTCTGAAATCTTCAAGTGCATCTTCGTGAGCCACGAAGAGCAGAACAAAGTAAGCGGGGTAGGGAAAAAAGTATCACATCGCGTCGAGCGGTTTCCGGAGGTAGTCGTAGCCTTGCGCGAGCCGGGGGTAATTGGTCGTTCTTGGTTTTAATTGGCCACACCGGTGATTTTGAGCCCGGTTGTTAGGGCTTGCGTTGTGTGTTGCGTTGTAAACGGTCCGCTTGGAGTTAGCCGAAATTTAGAGAAAAACAGCGGTGGCCAAAATAGGCCTCTCTCTCTCTCTCTCTTTCTTCGCGTAGTGCACGCATATACACGTGCGCACACGCATATAACCCAACATTCGAAATCGAGAACCCGCGTGTTTACGACCGGTGAACTGGGCGGGTTCAATCGATGGCCAATTATACACGCGTTAATAGAAGCCCGGCGAATTTTATAACTGGGTCCACCGTATCCTCCGATGTGTTTTACATAAATTTATTCGGCGACCGAGGTAGTCGATGGGCGTGACGAGAGAGGAAGTCCCAATGCGACGGGGGCAACACAAAGTTTCGGAGAGACGCGACGGCGATGAGTTTCACGAGCCGGATATCTCGTAACCGAGATATGCCCGACGATAAATTCCGATATGCGAAAGCCTTTTCCTCTTCTCTTTTCCAGAGGTGAGAAACTATTCGACAATGGTTTACTCAATCAATTACTTATTCGGCATACTCGAAATATAGATAACCATTAGGTTGTTACAAAAGTTCTGTCAGTTTTTTCATCACAAATTTGAGACTAAAGACCGCCAAAGGCTATTAGAAAATCATCTGTAAGGAAACACATACAAGAAACTGACAAAACTTTCAACCTGATATTATTTAACCGCTCGCTTCTTCGATTATCATAGGTCGGGCGCGCGATTTTGTCACTGATATCAGATTCTTTCGGGAGAGAGAGAGAGAGAGAGAGAGAGAGAGAGAGAGGGAGGGAGAGACGAGAACATCGGTAGAGTCGAAGATCGTCCTTCTTTTATACGACCATTCTGAATTCACGCGTTTATGGCCGGTGAAGCGAGAGAGGGGCCGATCGACGACCAATTATACGTACGCATTCACGATGACCCTGTGATTCCCGAAATTAAGCCTCGCGGCCCAGTTCCTACGCTGGAGGATTTTTCCCTGCTACGTGTCCGACGCGCGAAGGAAAAGGAAGCGAAGGAAGGCGCCGATGTCGGGCGTCGGCAGACGAATGGAGATGCAAGACGAGGAAACAAGCGAGAGAGAGAGAGAGAGAAAGAGAGAGATCGCCGGGATTTAACGTCGGACAGAGAGGAAAAGGTTGAACCGATGAGGTCTATCGGTCCCCGAGACGCGGTTTCGAAAGCCTAGTGCCTACCATATAATTGTTACGTTATTAAATACCGCTTAAGTTTAACCGCGCCCTTCCAAGGAAATTCCTGTCAAAGAGGGTCTCTTTAATTAAGGGGCGTCCGTGGCATCCTCCCTCTCGTGTTCTCCAGGAAAACGAACTTTTAATAGGCGGTAGAGTTCCGAGGGCGATCTGCAAGGAAGAAGAAGTCGGCGAAGGTAATCGATGCCGATGATATGTCGAGGCTTCTCTCTCTCTCTCTCTCTCTCGGGGAAGCGTTTTGTGTTTTATTGGGCCCCGAATAATCCGTTCGTCGATGTGACGGATTTATCTCTCGTACACGTTTCATTCACTCGACGTAACAATGGCGAGGCGAAACTGAAAGAAAGCGCGTCCTCCGCGGAGGGCTCGTCCGGTTCGAGTTTCTCGGTGAGTGATATTTGTAAAACTGTTGGAAAAAGGAAAAGAAAAACATAACAATGCTACGTCGTGTTGATCGCAAACGCGGCGAAGGTGCATCATTTGACGAGAGCGCTCGATGAAGATTCGAGGCGTCGACAGTCGCGCATTGTTTTGACGTTGTCCCGAGTAATCGTCGAATATGCATACAATATGCACCAGGTGTCCCGTCGGGAAGCGAACGACGAGCGGTTCGCCTTGCCATGCAAATGCGCCCGCAATAATTTATTTAAATGCAAGCCAGTCACACAATCCCGTAGATGCGCTCGTATGATATTTTCGTGTGTACGTGGCCGATACGCTACCTCGACAGCTAATGGAAAAGCACGCTGAAAATCAGAGATACCCGCCGATCGTATCGTCTCCGCTGTTTCTCTCGTCTCCGTCGCCTTGTAACGGACGCAACTTAATTTAACGCGCTTTAACGATCTCGATCTATTTGCCGGGAAAACATTCCCATATAATAATAATAATAATAATCGCAATAATAATCGTTTCGGAAACAATATCTCTTGAGATATACATGACGTTTTTCACTTGGAATTGTTTCGTTGCGACCAACCACCAGGTAGGCTCGTCGACCGGGAAGGATGAACTTCGCGCGTTTACGACAGGCACGAAAAAGGATTCCCGCGAGAATCACGTCGGAATCAAAAAGAGATTATCCGGCGACAATAGGAATCCCTCGAAAATTGAAAGCCGCGGGATGCTGCTGAGGGGGGAAGCTGCTCCTTTAAAAACACATAAATTAGGGACAAACGGCCGCACGAGAGAGAGCAGCTCTCGAGCGATAAATTATGAATCGCTGACGCGGCCGCGCGCTCCCGTGCCCGATGTCCCCGTGTCTGGCGCGGTTTCAGCGCGCGCGTCACGTTCTCCGGGGACTCGAAACGACGGTGTGCTTTCCGTCCCGAGGTAGGCGCAATTTGTGCGCGTATACCTCTCTGAAAATAAATTTTACTACTTAACTATAAAGCAAGACTCGCGCTTTTTCGTCCGCCGGCGTCTCCATTATCGTCCGGCCGCTCTCGATCCCTCCCCTCCGGGGACCTCTTTATCGACGCGACGCAGTAAAATCCGACCGGGACGGGTCGCGTTGTAGCCAGACCTTTACGCGACAATGAAATGGAGTATAATCGTCCCGCGAACTCGAAGAGTTCCCGCGGGCGTCGAGGATAGTTTTACGAGCGGTGGTCGACTTTGGCCTCGGCGCCGTCCTCAAGGCCGCGCGGGAGGAGGCCCTCCCGTCGGGCAGCCGGTAAAAAGGAGCTTGATTTATTCGAAATTACGTTAGCCATCGGCCATCAGCGGGAAGACCGTGCCCCGCGTTACCTAATTGAGAAACGCGCGATGGCCGGTGAATCATCGTCGTTGCCGCGCGAGTCGCGCCGACGAGGAGAACCCGCGAATAGTTTTACGACCGTGAGAGTGGCGACAAAGAAGATGATGGAGAACGGAAGGCGGACTCGGAGAAGAGGAGAAGAAGAAGAAGAAGAGGACGACGAAGGAGAAGAGGAGGAGGAGGAGGAGGAAGGAGAAGAAGAAGCGCGTACGGAGGGTACGCGAACCGGTATTCGCGAAGGAAGTGACGGGATAAACGGCGATTTTCGCCGGCGCGATATTTGTTAAACGAGCAATCGCCGCTTCCACCACCAATAATCTAACGACGGTCGTTGGATTTATTCTTGGGGAACACATTCTTCCCAGTACCGTAATTCCCCGCCGCGATCGTCCGTAAACACCGCTCGGCGAAGCGGCCGGAGACGAGCGAGAAGCGAGAAACCGCAAGACGGAGGGAGCTGAAGAAGCGGGGGAACGCGAGTCCCACTGAGTTCGATCCCGTCTTCTTCTTCTTCTGTTTCCAGTTCGCGCGTTATCGGACCGGGCACACGGAAGAGTGGCGGGATAAGGCGAGAGAATAGAGAGCGTGTATCGGGAGAAACGCGCGGAGGGTCGCGCGCGCTTTGTCCTTCCTCCTCGGCCTCGCTCGTCGTCCGACCGCGACATAACCGACCCGCCGTCCGACCACACGCGTCGACAAGTAGATAAACCGATTGATATACGGCCTACATCCTACCGCTGCCTCTATTCGCGCCGATTTGGCGGCCGCTCATCATCGATGTCGCGCGTGTCGGCCTCGTGCGCACGGACCCAAGCGCATAGCTGGGTCGTGTTGGCTGCCAATTCGCATAAGACTCGGTTAGCCCGAGAGTGATTACGCACCACTATGTGTCCTTATCTAGATGCGTATTCCCCTTACCGACGAGAGAGAAGAGGAGACGGGGAAGACGCTAATTGAGAAGCATTAATTCGCCGACAAAACAGTTGTCCGTAGCTGAGATTTACGATGTACTAATAACTCGTAACTAATCTTATCGCGCGATACATTCTTCACGAGATAATCAGTTATTAATTAATCTCGCGGAGAGACGCGCGTCGTCCCTGCGCCATCGCAGCGCATACTTGTTATTATTATCCCTCATTTTCCCGCTCATTCGTCAGTCGGCCGTTCCCATTTCCCGCGGGACTCCGTTCCACCGCTCGTCCTCGTAGCTCGCGAGAATCTTCCCTAATGGCCCGGCTCCGCGTACCAGTCGATCGGCTCGTTATTCGCTCATCCGCCTACCAACATCAATGACCGTCCGCGCCGTCTCGCTCGAAGCGCGCGAGCCGCGGCGACCGGCTCCGAGGCGACGATTTGTCCGAGAAATGGTAATCGGAGTCCTGCTGGGCCCGGTAACGAGATTCGAGTGGTCCCCTCGACACAGTTGAGGCCCCCGGGCCTCGGCGAGGCCGAGGGAGGGAGCGAAGATCGATTTAAACGTTCGCAGGGAGGTCGGGATTCCTCGACCCCTCGGCAGCCTCTCGCGAGTGTTCCCGAATCTGGCGAAAGATTGTGACAGCGACTCGTATATATCTTCACGGGCGCAACCGCCTGCACGAACAACGCGGCGACAATATAACCGGCCCGTTGATAGCGGCCGTCTGCGGCCCCCGTCGACGACCGCGAGAGAGGCTTTTCGTCGAACACTCAGACGCCGCAGCTACCCAAGCGGCTGTTCCTCCCCTCGCCTCTTCGAAAGCGCCGGTCGTTTCGATATGAACGATGCGTATCGAACGAGATTACGCGAATACTTCGTCGTGAAAAATGTTTTTGTGAAAGATTATTCCTCTTTTTTTTCTTGCGTGTCCGATGTGCCGAGAGAATTGGCTCGAATGACAAGTGACTTATTACTCTCTAAAGTGCAGTCAGTGTATCGTAATTGAGAAGCAGTCAATAGTCGCTGCACTGAGAAAAATGTCCGATCATATCTAAGCGGATAATCCAATTAAAAAGTAACAGGCGGATATATCTGATCAAATACGATGTCCGATCAAGTTGTGTCTTCATCCGATGAAAATTACAACGGGTGTACAAAAGGCGACTTATTTGCCGATTAGATTTCACTGGTAACTGTGTCGGTAATTTCATCGAATACTTTATCGAGTAAAAGTATCCATCACTTCGGATCGGATATAATAAAAAGTAGAACGGAGTCCCGCCGAAGCGGAGAGACACGCGGGAAATGGGAACGGCCGATTGAGCGGGAAAATGAGGGACAATAAAAATAACAGTCGGATACATCATTTAATCGGTTTATCCGATGGAAATTTTCTTCAATGTGGTCGTCATAGGTATAATAAAACTTCGCTGAAAAAATCTATTAATAACAGCGACTGCTTCCATCAGAGACACCTAACTAGAAATAATGAAAAAAAAGATATTACTTATTGCTTCTTTTTTATTATCTTAGTCATTCTTAATCGATCGCTTTGTCAATGATTTTACGTGAAATGTTCTTATAATGATTTTATATGAAATATTCTTATAATTATGTTTAATTGATTTAATTTATATCGTATTCGTGTGAAAAATATGTTTATGTGGATGGGACTCGGGAACTCGAAATCTCTGGCTTTTGAGTCTGCTATCTTACGAACTACATCAAATACAATGAGAAAAAAAGACTTAAAAGTTTATTTGTGAAATATAAGATTTATTACACAGATATAACTGTTTATTCAAATATGACGAAATAAAATTTTATTCCTAGCAAATAAACCAATTAATAAGACAACTTAAATAAATTTTACTAAAATACATATTCCGTCATCACAGTCAAATCTTTCTCTATCCAATAAGTATCGAAGAAAATGCCACAAGAAATATTTATTTCACAAAATTTTAATTTCATTTTCTCACTGTTATTGTGTGGATTCATATGCATTCATTGGAAATATAAAATTTGGGGCAAATTCGTTCTTGACTTTTTGACATTGTAAAAATCGCTGTAAGATCGACTAACATAAACAGCTGCCGTAAACAAATTAATTGATACACCGCACTAAAACACCGCATGAAAGTCGAATATAGTTATGCCAACTTAATGGCAAAAAGGAATTTCGATTTTGATTCAATAAATTCGTTTTGTTTAAATAAACAATTTCGTGTACTTTTTGAGCAGAAGGAAGTATATATTTCTGCTACGGAATACGCGTAACAGCGATTTGCAGTGAATCTTTTATTGACCAAAATGTGAAACATAAGACAAGAGAGCTAAGTGGAAGTGTTTTCATTAAAAATGAGCAAATATCCACTGATTATCGGTACGATTATTGTCCTACTGATTTAATCTCAGAGACATTTTCACTGATATTCGACTTAAGAGAATAAACATGTGGTGACACCAAAATAATCTAATTGATCTTCTTACACTTATTAATCACGCGCGAGCACGCGACATACCGTCGGAGACTTCGCGGCGCGGACAGGTCTTTCTGCACTCCTTGGATGTTTCCAAACGTTACATTGATCCAAACGACCGACTAATAGTCCATGAATACGAATCTGTAATTCATTATATTCTCAAAGATACTAAATAACTCACAACCATGAATACCGGAAATAGAATTAGAATATAACATAAATCACTAGAATATAACATAAATCACGCTGATTTTCTGATAATGCTCCTTGGACCGCGAGTAAGATCTTATTTCACATCCGCCAATGCTTCTTCTTTCTGTTTATCTTTGTTATTGCACGAATTCCAAATTTAGATTTCTGTTCGTAAACATACGCAGCATTATTGGACACACACAACCGTTACCTTTTCCTTTACAGCTTCTAACCAGCCCCTTTAAGAGCTTCAAATCTCATTAAAACTTCAAAGAAGAAAGGAAGAAGCGGAAAAAGAAGAAAGAGAAAATAGAAAAAAATTAAGAAGATATGAGATTAAAATATGTTATATTTTCCACTCATTTCCCATCAATCTTCATTTGATCGCTCGACATTTCCTCAAATTACATTCTCTATTTGTCGCTAAGTTTAAATGACGAAAGTAAAATGAATCTTATTAATCATCTCAGACTTAACAATCACGCGCGAACACGCGACGTGCCGTCGGAGACGCTTCGCGGCGCGGTGAGGGCTGTGGTCTTTGTGCGCTCCTCGGAGATGTTTCCAGATCTCGCTTCATGCATTATGCCGCGCGCCCCGTACGGCGCTTGTTTCGCAATCCCGACTGCACGAACGTCCTCCGCCGTTCGTGTCCGAGAGGTCATAACCATGTCGTTGCAAAAGTGTCGTTTCGCGCGCTACATCCGGCATGCGGTTCCACGAGTCGCGGTCGAACGCCCGTGGTCGTAAAGAAAAAAAATATGGATGTGTCTCATCCTGGATTCAAACGCACACCCTCGGCTCCCGGTGCCACATAAATTCGGTTCAAGTCGGTGTGAAGACAGCGACGGCGCGCATACTAAACCGCGCGTTTTTCTCTTTCCCTCTTTCTCTCTCTCTCTTTCTCTCTCTCGCGCTACGCGCTCTCCACGTTCCGCCGTGGATAACAAAGTAGATCGTCGCGACGTACGTCCTGCCGTCGTCCTTTGTAATCTAGAAGCGTACATCATGGAATCGCATTTTCAACCGGTCGCGCCGACTTGTTGTTGGTAAGGTGAAGCGCCTGAAATGTTTCCACGACGACATCCTGCGCCGGCGACGAGTGCGCGACGCGAATCGCTGCCGTCGTCTGTTGAACCCACGTTCGGAATTAGCGCGAGGTCCACTCGAATTATCTTTTTTCGACATCGCGCGAAGAGCAGCACTTCTCCGCGTTATCGATTCAAAATGGCTGAGACACAGAGACGCGTTTACGTAAATGTCAAACGTACGCTTCTAGGCGTGGCGTCATCCGCGTTCGTTCGTTCGTTCGTTTATTCGTGACCTCCGTGATGGTCGAAGTGACAAATTCTTACAAAAGTATTTCACCGTTCTTACTCTCCCTCTGACCCTTCTTGGCCCGTTCCATCATTTTCCTCGTCCGTTCCTCGCACTCTCACGCGCGGTCTTTCGAGGAATACGCACGGAGAAAACGAATTTTGCTAGAGCAGCAAATGTTTGTCAATATAGCGACAGCAAAAAAAATAATTGTTTAGACAGCAAAACATTCGTTCGGACAGCGGAAAGATTTGTTAAGAATATTAATTGCTACTTGTTGGACCTATGGGCAATTAATATTCTTAACAAATCTTTCCGCTGTCCGAACGAATTTTTTGCTGTATAAACAATTATTTTTTTTGCTGTCACTATATTGACAAACATTTGCTGTTCTAGCAAAATTTGTCCCCTCCGTGTGACGAGTGCATGCGAGTATGTGCGAGTGTTTCGGAGGAGATTGCTCGTCCTCGACATTCGTTTTTCAGCTAATGAATGAGAGCACGTTAATACATTTCTCTTTTATTCAGTTGGTTCCAATGCGGAAAGAACCATATTAAACAGTCGTGTATTCACTCGTGTTACCTCAAAATATGCAATGTGAGCGCAGTGTTGAACGAGTATTTTGCACTCGTAGCTGAACGTACATTTACACATCTCAAATTTACACAGCACTGTACGTTTTTACCGCCAAAAAATAATCAATAACACATTTATACTACTCAGATATATTCGTGTGCGATTCGCGCTAGAATTCTTTTTTTCGCAAAATGGCCGTTTTTCGGGAGATGAAAACAGCCATTCAGCCGAATGCACGCTTTCGCTGCTCAAACTAAGCAACGACGTTTCCACGGGCTAAGAACGGCGAAATATCTCTGCAAGGGAATCTTAAATTCGCCGACGGACGTCTCGTCGCGCCTCAACCTCGCCGTTCTTCGAGCGCGGAAAATGACGTGTCCACCCGCGTTATAAAATCGCACACCCCGCTCGTATTAATCACCGACGAGCTCGGGACGGAAAAGCGCCTTGCACCTTATACACGTCGTTTCGACGATCATTCTCGCGCGCTTCCTTCTGCGGAGCGCGCGCGTGCGCGCCGTTTATCGTCTCGCAACACGAGCGCACAGTTACTACGGTTTTTAAGCCTTTCATAAACCCCGAGCCCGTCGGGACCTCTAAACAGCGAGGCGAACGAGTGAATGAGCACGTAAGAGGGAGCGAGAGGGAGGGCGCCAGAGGAGGAGGGGGAGAATATAAGGTAGTTATTTACGAGACAGCTCCGCGGCATAACGAGCGTCCGCGAGGCCAACGTACGGCTAAGCGGCGCGACACCAATCTGTTCTGGACACATAGTGAAATTTCGCGTAACAAATACGAGCCCGGCGAAACTATCGTTGGTCGACGATGGAGGAGTGGCGATACGGAAGAGCTCTCCCGGCGGGGGAGGGGGCGCGAATGCTTCCCCGGCCGTGAAAACGCTCTATGAAACACGCGCAGCGCGTTCCGACGCAGGCGAACGATTAGAGGAGGTGCGGATTTGCGCGAACTTGGCGCGGGGCTTCCACCGATGTGACGCTAAATTTATCCCGGTAACGTTAATTCGCGATCGATCGTCAGCGGCGACGGTATAACGGCAACGGTAAGTGGAGATAAACGTCGCGGCGACTCTCGCACGGTCGTTGGACAGGAAATTTATGTTCTCGTTGCTTAACGCCGCGCGAAGCCCCCGCGCTTATTAATACGGGGAGTGCGGTACGGGACGGTACGGGGGAGCGCTCGCGGACCGAAAGACTCGCTCTCGTCGGGCGTTACACCGTTCTAGCTCTCGGATATTTATTATCGGGCGTCGATCGCATGAATCGCCAATCGATATGCCATTCGTAGAGAGACAAGAAACGGGACACCCCGCGGACGGTCTTGCGGGCTTGACACGACCTAACAAATGGCTGTTTTACGTCGGGCAGAAAATGAAGCGAGCATGACGAGTTGATTTTCGGTCGCCACGGGAGTGTGGTGCGCGCTGAGGGGGAGGCCCACGAGAGAGGGCCCCGACGGGGTGTGGATA
>NW_014554754.1:304634-341086 GCF_001313825.1 Dinoponera quadriceps | reverse complement strand
GGTGGATAGCGCTCGCTCATGCTCGCGCGAACGGGGGGGTGCCGCGCGGGGGCTACACCCGTTGGAGGGAACGTAAGAGCCGAGAAAGAGAAAGTGATACCCCGAACACCCATCTGTTCGCCCGTCCGCTCGTCCATCGGTATACACCGGATGGATGCGGCGAACGGAGAGGAGAGAAAATGTAGAAAGAGAAGCCCTCAGCGGGACGACCAATGACGAGTGACGAGAGGAGGAAGAAGACTCGCCGGGTACCGAAGGGAAAGCGAGAGAGGAGACACTCCTACGGCCCCGAAGAACACGAGCCAAGAGGTGTTACTTGTCAGTCCTCGCCTCGAGGCAATGACAGCCGTAGCCGGTGAATTAGCATGGGATAATGGGACGCGGTTGGCCCGGTACCACCGCGGGGGCCAATGAGCAGCCACAAAACCGTAGTTGGTGCCGGAACGACTGGAAACGGGAACGATCGGAACCCTCGACTGGAAACCCAAATACCTCTGAGTCATACGTGCGAGATGCTCCTCTCTCTCTCTCTCTCCTGCATCGAGAATTTCCTTCTTTCCGCGGGTGGTGTGCTCGCTGAAAGATCGCGTCTTCGCTTGAAACGAATGTTCGAGCGGTACATGAGAGATCCTTCAAAGTCCCTCGGGGACGATTTTTCCTCCCGTTCTCGACGTTCTCTCGACAATTCCCTCCGTCCTGATCCTCCAACGCGATATGAACCACGCTGATTAAACACGCGTCGTAATATAGTTGTAATTGTAATTAAAAGCTACGCTCGATTATCCCCGAGCGTGACCGATAAATTGATCGTCATGCTACGTTGACATTATGCCGAACGTACGGAGAAGAGGCGTAGGATAGAGCGACACACTCTGAAGCGCGTGATGAACCTCCACGCCTCTTCGTGACACCTCTTCGACCGACTGTCACCTATCTTCCTTCTCGCCCGAGAGACGCGGATGATCCTTTGCCGACACTCCCACATTCCCCGATGACGAGGCTAGATCAGGGCTGCGGATAGCGCGGCATACGGATTGTCTCGCGGGCCGAATCTGTCCGCACTATCCGTTGCAGACTCACCGACCATGTCGTTTCTTACAGAACGCTCCGTTTGACCCTTTCAGCGGCCCGTTCCTCTTTCTCTATCTCTTTTTCTCTGCCTGAGAGGTTCGAGTCGAAATTCTAGTTCCACATTGATCTTACTAATTCCGTCGAAGAAACATCGGGGAATTTCGAGATATATGTAAATTAAAGTATAATCCACCCCTTGGAGACATTGTAGGTCGCGCGGAAGCAAGAAGATGCTATGTGCGGCGCGAAGCTAACGCTACGATGCAGCACTTTCGCGCGTTACAATGTTAACGAGTGAAGACGCCTAAGGCTAGGTCTATCATGAAGTTTTAAGCCTTAAGAAATTGACTAATCACAATTGATTATTCTTCTATAATTCGATTATGATCGGTCAATTTCTTAAGGCTTAGGACTTCAAGCACCTATTGTAGACTAGGATTAACGACGCTTAGAGACGCCTAAAGACGCCTAAAGATGCTGCTCGAATATGATAAGCGTTGATCGTGAAACGTCTTTAGGCGCTGTTCATTCATGGTGAAAAGATTTTCTCTATTAATTTCTCGCAACGAAATTTCACGCGGGAAACAGACTGACAGCCGAATCGGGCTCGGATTCGAGTCATTTTTCACTCATATAAAAGCGAGTCGCCCGAATCGTCAAGTGAATATTTTCACTCGAAATCGAAGAGTGAATCTGACGTATTTTACCGCTACGGGAACAAACTCATCTTAATCAGTTGAAACATTCATTTGTATGGAGTCAGAATTCACTCTAAGCTTGAGTGAAATATTAATTCTCGCTATTTCGCGTGGCAATATTTTCATGGTAATATTTTATTGCTTCGTAACAGAGAGAAAATATTGGCGATAAATAAAAAAATATTGTAAGTTTGCACTTATTTTGAATGAGATTTCCGCTCCAAGAAATTTTAGAGAGTTCGTCAAACGCCTAAAGGTGTGTTTCACAATGTAAGGGTCAAATGTACAGCGTGTATCTGAATTCCACCGACAAACTCGCAGGATAGATTCTACATAAAAAAGTAAGTGAAAAAGTTCAACGTCATGCTCCTTTTGTTCGGACTTCCCGATTCAGCATTTTGCTTCTGACCGCTTCATTATGGCGCTCCGAATACTAGCTCGTGGCACAGACATTCATGCAGATACGAGTCAGTCGTAGAAGCGCGTATTAATTATAGTGATGCCGACGAGAATCGGATTGAACATTTCAAGAGCGCGAGCTAAACATTTTTATCATTCGACGGAGGTAGTAACGGGGCTCGTCAACTCATGACGTCATTACCCGGCCACGAGGAGGTACGCGACGCGCAAAAGCACCGAGACAATAGGTCTGTTCGTTTTCGCTGCATCGCTGAACTAGTGCAATAAGTTGAAGCGAAACAAGTATATGTTGTCTCACTTCAACTTATTGCACTAGTTCAGCGGTGCAGCGAAAAAGAACAGACCTAATGGGGGCAAAAAATGTAAACTTACCCTCTCCCATCAATCGCCAGCCGGCATCGCTTATCGTTCAACGTCGAGATCACAATAATGGAAACATCTCGGATCTTCAAGAAGGTCGGACATGTCTTTGCGCGCCGCGTGTTTTTCCGAGTGTTCCCATTAAGCGTCGAGTCGGCGAGTGGTACGGAGCGCGTGTTCTGCTGTATTAATCGTCATTTCCCCGTGGCCGATTAAAATATTTGGTCTGATTAACCTCAGAAGTAGTTGCCTGGGGTCGTTTCATACCCCAGCGATGAAAAGTGAAGCTCACATCACAGTAGGTTTTTTATTGATCGGGAACCAATATTTACCTTTCATTTGGACATTTAAAGACCTAACTTAGGCAACAAGAATTAGTTGTGACTCGTCTAATTCATAGTTGATATCATTAATGTGTGTCTCCGATCGAATCGTATCTGCGCGAGTGACAGTGCCAGTGCTAGTGCCATCGCCACGAAGAAACAGCCTGGATGCTGGATCGAGAAGCCGGGATGGAGGACGCAAGACGCGGAGACACGGCCAGCGCTGTACATCATAAATTTCAAGGTACGTCGAATCATTTGCTAAAGTAGGTTCATCCGTTTAACGGACGTGTGACGAACATTTATTACCGAGAATAGAGAAATACCCGAGTCGAAATTTAGGCCGTCATTCGTAGCCCGTCATCAATTGACAAGTAATTATAGCTTCATGAATCTTCAATTATTCGTCAATCTACATATCGATACTTGTTACATTATTTCGTACTAGAAACATTCATCCAAACAGTCGAATAAGAGTCCGTAAATATGAATTTGTAATTCATTGTGTTCTCAAAGATGCCAAATGATTTATAACTATAAATACCGGCCTCAGAACGTAACATAAATCTCGCATTTGCTGATTTTCATGTCTGATAATGCTCCTTGGATCGCGAGTAAAATCTTGTTTTACATCGTCAATATTTTTTTTCTGTTTGGCCTTGTTATTGTACGAATTCTAAATTTTAATTTTTGTTCGTTAACATACACAGCATTATTGGACTCGCAACTGTGACCTTTTCCTTTACAGTTTCTAACCAGCTCTCTTAAGAGCTTCAAATCTCATCAAAATTTTAAAGAAGAAAGGAAGCAGAAAAAGAAGAAAAAAAATTAGAAAGGGATGAGATGAAAATGCGTTATATTTTTTATCCATTTCCCCCGTCAATCTTTATTTGATTATTCAACATTTCCTCATATCACATTCTTTATTTGCTGCTAAGTTTAATTAATTAATAATGATAATAATTAATATATTTCTATTAAAACTAAGAATATAGAAGATCAAATTCTGGTAGAATATATTGAGACAATCAAATGTTGAATAATTCTTGAACGTGTGCTTCTTCGAGCTTTAACATTTTCGAGCTTCTTTAACACGGCGCGGCAATTTGTAGCGGTAAAGATAGGTCAGTAGCTTCTACGTATATTCTCCATTGATCCTTCAAGTTTAACGAAATTTGCAGGATCAATGTTGAACCAAAATTTCGACTCGGAGGATTACGCGTGTCTCAGAAAAATCACTCTATCGTTATCATTGCTGCGACATCACCTGTTTCTTTTCGCTATTGAGATTCGACGGAGATCTTTCCGTTGTTCTCTTTTTCCAATTTCCGGAATCTTCATGTCGGACACAATTTCGTTTCGAACGATCGTCCCGTGAAACGTTCTAATTACCGCATAAGCTGAAAAAAGGACTCGATTAGTGTAGTATTGAGAGGGTAGCTGACGTTATATCGAGGCGCGATCGATAACACAACCGGCGCGGCAACTTCTTGATCTTGAAAGTCGTATAATCGCTGTCGCGAGGAAGTAGCGCAAGCCCCTGCCGCGCGTATGTTTTGAACGTATGAATGCCCGCGTGGGCGGTCCGGGAGGAGAAAGGCCACGGAGATGAGAGAGAGAGAGAGAGAGATTCACAAAGTTGAACTCTCGCGCGCGTATCTCGAACAATAACTTTCCGAAGTCGCAGATGGATCGTAAAGTGTTGCTCTTTCACCTACCAGAAATTTCGAGACTGTCAGACCGGCCGAACGGACGGCTCCGGCTTAACGATCTCTCCCCTTCCCCCGGCGATTTTCATCGCGACAATCGATCTCTCGAGGACTCCTCGTCTCGATACCTCGCGTGGACGGGGGCGGTCGCGGAGCAGGTTCACCTCTCTCTCTCGCGTCACCTGGAATTAATTACGCCAGGAGGGACCATCATTTCTCCGCGTAGCTTCCCGATCCGGCCCGTTTCGCCTTCGCGGTGGGGGAGAAACGTTAAACGTCAACGTCGATGCGCCGGCGACGTAAATAATCGTTATTGTTGCGCGCGGCAGCAACAACGGCGGCGGCGCACATCTTTTTCTCCGTTACACGCTCGTCCTGGCGCGGCGCCGCGCGCGAGCGAGCGCCGCTTACCGGTGAGTCACAACGGGACCTCACTCGCGTCGGCGGAGGTGGCTCTTGTCTCGTAATTTATAGATCGTGGCGAATCGCCGAAGGGGGACAACGGAAGACCCGTCGTCGTCTTCATGGCGGACGACGCCAGCGCGAGAACGGCTCTCGTCGTCGTCGTCCCGCGACTCTTCCTCGTGGGCAGGAAGGATCGTGGAGGAGTATCGTTTTCGCGCTCGAGATCGCTCGGGTCGGTCACCGCCGCGCGGCCGTGGATGTCGCGTGAGAACATTGCCATTTTTGCAGCGGAATAAATGCTCCCCGCCGGTTTCATCTCTTTCTCTCGGGTCGTCGGAGTTCGCGGCGATACCATCGCCGTGCTTTAATCTTTCGCGAATCTCCGATGTTTTGCCAAATCGGCATCGTTCGTATTACACGATCGTTTCGCAACGATCGCGGAAAGCCGACAGCTTTTCTTATCATTCGACCGATCTAGCTCGACGATTGAATTCTTGCGGGCAATTTTCCGTCTGTCGATAAATATCCCCGTCCCGCCGAGCGTGCCCTCGAAGACACCGCGTTAATTTAATACGGGAGAATACCGGAAGAGAGGCCGGATTACATTTGTCGTCGGGCGTAATAAACGTACGTGCGCGTATCAACGTTTCTCGCGAAGCGAACGAGAAACCGAGAGATCACAAGACTGTACGTATATCGCTGAACCATGAGTCTTGCTCTTCGAGGTGACCTCTTACGCGCTATCATCCTACCCACCACTTGTATAAGGTTCGTCTAATCCCCTCCGGTCGCAGGCGATCGACCTCTCGAGTCCGGATAGCGACTGTGTCTAGGCGCCACGAGTCGGAGTATCATCTCCAGAAGTCGATGGGAACCGTGGTGGCTTCGTCTTCACATATTGTGCCAACAATTAGGTGAAAGGCGCTCCCACAGATCTTAGAAGCCGCGCTGAGCGAAACGAGGGAGAGAAAGAGAGGAGGAGAGACAGGAGAGGAGGGGGAGAGAGCGCGCGAGCGATCAAGCACGGGAGGGAAGAGGGCACGGGGGGACTGGATCGTTTAATATACCCACTGTGAGCGACCAACCGACCTACCTACCTACCAACCTACCACCTAGCAATGTAGACGGTTACCACGTCGCGAAGCGTGTACGAGAGCGAGTCTGACAGAGACGGAGTCTCCTAGTCGAGCAAAACACACCTCGTGCTCGCCCAAGGGGGACTAATCTAGCTGGTAGTTTGACGTGGCGATGATGCGGTAGTAACCTTTACGTACTTCGCCTTCTGGTACTATCCTCTACTTACTATCCGCAACGATATCCCCGCGCGCGTTTACGCCTCGCCTACCCCATCTCCCGTCTTTTTCTCTCCTTTTTCACCACGTCCGAGCCGGGCTTTCTTTCATCGTCGTCGCAGCTGCGCTGCGTTATTCCAAATCGAACACTTTATTGTACACACACACACCGTGTACGTACTTTCCGAAAGAATCGCGGGATATCCCGCCGCTACTTTTCCGCTTGTCCCTTATTCCTCTTACTTATCCCGTTGCGCGCGACTCCGCAATTTTAATCTCGTCCTACCGCGCTTTTATCCACTTTAAGATGATGATTTAGCGATAGTAACCTTCTTAACCTTTAGGCACTCACCTTTTGCTACTTATCCGCCATTGCACTCGCTTTCACACGTAACAACCGTCCGCGCGATTATCTTCTCACATATCGCCGGGGTTTTTCTCAATTCGCAACCGTGCAATCGCGGCTGATAACATTTCACGGCGTAAACGTAATTACGCGCACATGTCTATATTCGTCGTCGCGTGGCCTCGCGTCTCACAGCTCTCATCGATTCGCTACGCGTGCACGTAGTACATACGCGAGCTCGTATCACCGATCCGCCGCGATCGATTCTCTCGCGAAAAGCTCGCGGACGGGATCGTGATTCCAACGTGCGAGTCCTTGAGAAGTGGCATCTACATACGTACGCGCGACTGACATAGTCTTTTCCTGTATAATTATCGTTACGCGGTAACGCGTAATCATACGCGCAGTAACGAGTACGTGCGACGCCGTCGCACATTCCTCTCTTCATCTTTCTTTCGCGACCCTGACCCTTGTCACGACGCTGCTCGAAGTAATATTTCTCTGAAACTCGCGAAAGACGCGCGTAAAGAGCGTCGAGAGAAGAGCAGGAGTATATCTCGTAAGTAAGTAGAGTCATAATTAGTCGTATCTCTCTCTCTCCTTCGCAAGAAAGCGCTCGGCGCGTCGCGATAAGCGGCCAATAAGCGTAATCGGTGATTTCTCTCGTCGTCGAAATTGCCGTTCCGGCAAAAATGTCGTCTCTTCCGCAGTGAAAGCGAGCCGTGGCATTGGAGCTACTGCGGTAGCCGGCGCGCGTCGCCGGGCGTTTTTCGCCAACCTTTCACCCGAAAAAGGATCGCGGCCACGACGACGGCGGTCGCGACTGCACGACTGCTGAACGTCGTCGGCCGCGCGCGGCGAAGTTCACTTTCCGCCCGCGGAGGTGAGAGTTCCATGGGAAGCTTCTGCCCGCTAGCCTAACACTCCGCACACGCCCATAACCAAGCGTGTGGAAACGCGTCCGTGACGGCGAGGCGGCTTTATCAGTCGCATACCTGCGGACTGCGCGGTAAACGGCGATCGAAGGCGCGTGCAAATGAATTTCTGGGAATGTTATTGGGAACACGAGAGGCCGTCAATGCGCGGCGTAGAAATTTTATCGAACGTACACATATATTTGGCTTTGCAACTGTGGATGCACGTACAGGCGAACGCGGAGGTGAATACGGAGAGGTGGAGATGCCTGACGCTTCTTAATGTTACGTCAGGCTTAATTGCTCACGAGTAACGTTAATTTTAATTAAATACTCTTTTTTTTACTCGGCGAACGTGATAGAATCCCACACGGGCGGAATACTCGTCTTTCGTTCTTTGAGTAACTCGAGTCTGTGCGGGACTTTTTTTATTCGTCCGTCTCGTTGAAACTGTTTACGGGCGAGAAACGTTCGACTCTCCGTGCGAATCATAAGATAAAATTCGCCGCGAAATTGGCGCGATTGGAGCAATCGCGCGCGCGAATTACGGAACACCGAGAGGGTCCCGCGGAAAAGCAACGGCGCGGCCTGTACGTCTTGGGGAAGCACATCACTGGGTCGTATTCAATCACCGTGACATTCAGCTCACGACTTTTGCCCCAGGAGGTGAGAGCAGCTTCCAGCCGCGGCATGAAGTGAACAGGATGCACCGCGTGCAATCTTATTCGCCCGTGGAATACAGCTTCGGTGTCTTTAAGTTTGTTGCTCAATGCGAGAGTGCACGACGGCGAAGGAAAATTCGAGAATCGCGGGAACAATTCGCGGAGGACGAAACGCGCGAAACGACGCGTCGCGTCGTGTTTCGCGCCGGCCAAGTCGAAGCAACGACGCGTCCAATCTGGCAAAATTGAAAGTGACAGACGCGATACAAGATACACCGATTCCGTCGTCGATATTTGAAACAAGGAAACGATTTAAACGTCGCGTCATCAAGCGCATAAGGAGACTTTTAAGGCGGTTGTAGGGTTCAGTATCGTGTTTTCAGTGGCGCATTCAGGGAGTCACTTGTACAAATTTAGTATTTACCAAGCAAAAGTACGTTCTTGTGCATTTATTTCACTACCTAAATAATAAATGTTGACTTGAAACGGAATTGGGGTGAATATATAAACAATGTTACAAATAAGAAAATATTGTTTTTTATTTCTCTTATTAATGTTGTATTTATATATTTCGAATATTGCTACACGGAGAAAAATCATCTTGCTGATGTAGCGAGACCACATCGTTGCTACTGCATTTCGTTGCGAGAGCAACGATAAAATTCAGTTGATATAACCAAATCAATGGATTATTCGTAATTAAAGGAGAAACAGTTTTGTTGCTAGGAAAGAAAATATTCTGTTGATTGAATTTGTCCTTAGGATACGTTAATTTGCTATTAGAACAAAATAGTGTTTTCCTACATTTACTAATTTGTTCTCACAGCAGAATAAATTGTAAATTTAGCAAAGTAATTCAGCAAATAGCAATCAGTATTCTTAACAAGGAGTTTTGCTGTCCAGCGTAAAATTTCCTTTACTAACATATTACAATATTTCTCTCTGTGTATAAATTATAAATTTCATACCGCTGTATTTTCAAAACAAAATAGTCAGCAATTCCGAGATTCGTATATAATGTCTGCATATTAATCTTTAATATCTTAGTAGTTTTTCATCAAAATCTTATTTTATAGAATATATTAAAAATAGAAATAAAAGTAGTGCGCTAATACATATCAAGCAATATATATAAAAAATATCTCAACTTTAGTCGCGATATTTCAGCTCTCGAATGGCGGCGAATCTCTTCCTGCGAGAGCAGTTTGATAATATTTCAGTGTTAGGCGGTGCAAGTTTCGCCAAATTCTTATCGTACTCATTTCTCCTTATATTCTTCTTACAAATGAATCGGATCAAGATGTACCGTTAATCGCCGGTTGACTTATTGTGACAAGAAGGATGGTTTCATACGGTCCGCTATTTCACGCCTGCGGGAGATCTGTCTTGATCAGTACTGCTACTCTTCTCCGTCTTCTTCTCCTTCGCCTTACTGCCCGCCGCTTAACTCGCTGTGATTTGCGTGACGACCGTTTCCGAGCGATCCTCAGGAATGAATTATCTCGATAATTTCTACGATTGAGTCATCTCTCTCGTAGCTCGGCTCAAACGAGATGCGGATTAATCGCGCAGTCAGCTCCGCAAATTGTGGAATAATTGCTCCACATTTACGACCTCCTCGTCTCAGCCGTGCGCGCCCTCAAACAAGAGAGATACGCAACGCGAAAAATGAAGTGAAAAAACGGACGATCCGACAATTTTTGTCCGTATCGGAAGCCTTATCGCAGGCGAAAACTTGAAGAGAAGGTGGGATTCGCAGATCCCTGTCGCGCGGATGATCGAGACTTCGTGAGGATGTCGATGGTAAGAACAGGAAGGGCGAATTAGCGTTTTACAAGTTGGCGAATTTATTTATGGATTTCTAGAAGTGGAATATTTGTTTCCCACTGGTACACAATGCGATTTGCGGAAAGCACATATGAGGTTTCAACGCGCAGCGCTCGCATAGTCTCATCTCTCTTAGAGAGACAAAGAAGACGTAGACCACCTCACCGGGCTCGCGACCGTGCGCCTCGGTTGTGTAAAGCTAGCGGTACATGCATGGTAGATATCGGGAGATACACATCGTAGTAATTAATAATATTATAATAACATACATAATAATTTTAATAATAATAAAATAACATTATTATATCGCTCCTATGATACCGTACAACGGAAATGCAGCTCTACACTCGTGAGGCCTATCGGCGGCTACGATACGGGTTGACTCTAAGCGCTATTTCGATACAACGTTCGTAAAATAATAATTAATATAATAATAATAATTAATAATAATAATATTAGAGACTCAGCGCGTATTAAGCTATTTACAAAGTTACGACCGCGGTCTCGTTCCACTCGAAGGGGAATCAAAACGTGGTTTAGAAAGGGAAGGGTGAAGTCGTCGTCCTGCTCGCTCCCGAAGCCATCGTGGATCTTTTTAGTGCCAACTTTTCTCTCCTCCTTTTTTCTTTCTCGCGCGGGTTAGCTAAAAGGCAACTCTCGATACCCTCGAGACGCCGTAGCAAGAACGTATGTTGCGAATCGCGTTAACATCGTTTCAAAATTGCGCTCGGCAGTTTTCTCCCGCGTCTCGCGGTGATGCACATTTAACGTCGTCGCAAAAGATATATTAGGACCAGTCACGCGAATTTCTGAACCCTCATCAACGTTACGTTGCTCGGGACGCTTTCTCTCGCGCCTTAAATATACACACAGTTCGGCCGCAAAAATATATCAAATTTACTACACGAGGAAATACATTTGCTTCACAAACATATCGTGATGCAGCTGGATCGAGTTTCCGAGTCGAAGAATTATTTGAACGGAAGTGAGGCGTTAATTATTCTCTGGAACACATAAGGGGGACCGACTGTATACTCTTCGCGCGTTGTATCCGACATGCAGGCACCACATGTGTGTGTATGTGTGTATGTGTGACGTAGAGACATTAGAGAGGGAGAACTCAGAAATATGACGCATGAAGCAGAGAAATTGTAAAAAAAAAAAGATTCCAAGTGCGAAAGCATATACAAATTCGCGCGATCGCGATGCTGTTGCAGTCCGTATCGGCGAGACGCAAGACGTTAACGCGATCGACGTAATCCGCAAAGTTACACAAACGCTTAATTTTATGCCTCGAGAACACGTTTTACGAGTATCTCATATTTCTATCTTCTCCTCTGCGCAAGAACCGAAGGTATCTCTCTCTCTCTCTCCCCGCCGTTTATATGAACTCGACGCATTCGAGCGCTACGATTGCGCCGCCACGCGCTTTCCCACTTCGGTATTCGCGGTTTAGCGTCTCGCTCGAAAAGCAAGAGAGAATCGGCACCACGCTACTACCACCCACACTCTATTACTTCACGCTTGCAACGCGCGTCACGCTATCGCCGAGCGATTTCGACGTGCGAATACATTCGATCGGTTCGCCGCGTAGCGCCGATTGCTCCACCGCGCGATTTTCATCCTCCGCGTTCTTTTCTCTCTCTTTTCGTTTATTTTCCCGACGCGATACGTTAGCACTCGCCCGCCGTTCGCGCGTTCTCTCCGCCACAAACGAAAGGATATGGCGGAATAACATTAAAGAGAATGAAAAAACGGATCCAGAGGGAGAGAACAACGAGAGAAAGAGATAGAGATAAAGAAAGAGAGAGAGAGAGAGAAGGAGAGGAAGGGAGGGAGAGACACACGACCGACGCTCGGGGAATAACGGTCGATCTTTATTCCACATCACCGGGTCGCGTCTCGGCCGGAATCGAAGAGACACTTCGCCGAGGGTTCACCCACTGGAAACCGATCTCAGCTGACTGGTATTTGCGTCAGCGATACCACCGCGGGCCCACCTTGTACCACGTGGCTCAAGGTTGTCCGGTTGTGTCTTCGCGACAGTCTCTCCCTCCCTCCCTCTCTCATTCTCTCCCTGTCGCGAGGGGACTCGCCGGCGACGTGATCCCCGAAAGCGCGCGGCACCACCGCGAAATTATATGGATTTTCTGAAGGGGAAGCCGGGTAGCCGCGCGCGGCTGATTGCCAGGTGGTAGGTCAGGAAGACGTCGCTCCGGGCCTGGGCGTGGTCCACCGGTAGCACGCGGAGAACAGCGCATCCACCGGCCGGCGTTCCCCGTGGAAGCTAGTAGGTTATTACGTAGTCCAATTTAGGACGTTAGCCCGAGGAGCCTGCGAGGAACAACGCCGAGCGCGCGAGATAGCTTCCGTAATGAAAACGCGGAGGAAAGTGGACCTCCGCCGCGCGCACGCACGCTCCGTTCCTCCTCTTCTCTGTCCCTTTCGAGTCTCCTTCTCGGGAAGTCGGCCGATTCCGCTGGCATGGGCGAACTCCACGTGCGCAAAGGACGAGACTCGATCGGTCGTAGCGTCGTCTGAGGGTGTTTCGTGGAAACGATACGAGAATGACGGACGGGTTGCGTCGCGCGCTCGTCCGCGAAAATCCAGGCGGATCGCGCGAAATCCGCGAACTCCCGCCGCCGTATCCCGGAGATAGCTGTCATCGTTTCCAGCTCTCTCTGCAGCTCGGCGCTTCGTGGTGGTGGATCTCCTCTGATGTGGCTGGGTGTAGGCTCGGGATGGATGCGGGAGGACGACAGAAGCGAAAAAAAAATACCAAAGAAGCGGGACGGACGAATCGAGTGTGAGGTGGTAGGCGAGGTGGTGGCCGAAAAAATTGGAAATAATAATGATAATAATAATAATAATAATAATAATAATGACCGCTCGATGGAGCTTCGCGACTGACACAGGCAGGACTTCCACCGCGCGAATTCGAGCCGTCGTCGAGACGGAGGAGGGATGTCGAGGAGAACTGTGGTCGGTGCAATACGGGTTAGTATACTCGATAGAGAAAGAGAAACGCGTGCCTACGGGAGTTTAGGATAGTTGGCCGGATGGCTTCTAATACCTAGAGTAGCCATTCGAATAGCCATTTGAGTAGCCGTTGGAGCCCTTGTAGGGAACAGAGTGTATGCTCCTGGAACAGAGATGGTCGAAATCGGAAGATGAGGAAAGTACACTTCCAGGGAAAGCCCTCGCTTCCTCCCCTCCTCTCCAAAAAAATTCTCTCTCCTCCTATCTATCAATCATACCCGCCGCCTCGTTAGAGCGTGGGACCCGTGCGCGCCGTGTGTTAGTACCAGAAATAGCCGACGACGAAGTAGTCGTAGTGAGGGCGGTAAGACACAATGAGAAGACGAAGTAGCGGAAGTGGTAGACAGAGAAGAGTGTGAAGAAGTGGTAGTAGAGTGCAAGTAGAAGACGAAGAAGAAATATACGCATGCCGGGGTATCTTGTGGTGGCGGTACATAGTTGTTGGTCGTCACGACCGGGAAAAGTGCGGGTGATCGAAATGAGTTATACTTTGTAGTAGTGGTAATAGTAGTAGGCGTAATAATTGTTGTTGTGATTGTCGTTGTAATTTTGTTGTTGCTGTTGTAGTAGTTGTTGTAGCTGTTGTTGATGTGTGCATTTTGTGTGTGTGTGTCAGGGTGCAGGAGATTCAGAGCTCCCGCTCACCGCCACCCACATCTACAACAGAACAGAAAACAAGACCACCGCCGTTACATACAAGGTATCCATTAGTATCCACCAGTATTGAAGATTTATTTTATCGCTCGCTCGTTCAAACGCGCTCGCGCACACGTTCCATGCGGGGGCAGCATTATTTCAGACTGATTTATGGGTCAGGTCGATCGGGCCCACGGGGCTCTCTCGCCGACTCGCGCCCGTAGGCGAGAGAAGGAGTGCAAAGTTCGCGGATCTTCGCGGATCTCTTCTCTCTCCCCGATTCTATCCCGCCGCCGAGAGGCGGGTGAAGGTGACACGTTGCAACATTACAAGGCTATTGATGCGAAAGGTCAACGCGGTAGCGGCCTCCTTCGGCCGAACCGATGGTTTTGACCTTCTCGAGGCCAGCACGCCGTGACCGCTTTAGCGATAGTTCGCGTGTCTTAATTCCCCGCTCGACTCGCTGATCTACATTCTCGCCCGGAATTCAAAGTTGCCGATACCGGTCTCGCGATATATAGCTCTGACAAATTGCGATATCATTATTGAGCACATTCTCAGCACTGCCCGATCCACTCCTCGCGGCAAGTCGTCTTGTGGAAATTTCAATGACGCGGAGCGGAGATACGCGTGAAAATTCATTAATTCGGAAAAAAAAGAGAAAGGTAATGAGACAGGCTGATTAAATATTTAACGACCGCCTTTTCTTAAGACACATTATCAATCACCGATCGATTTTGACACACGACGGCAGTGACGCAATCCTTCTCTACTGCAACACGATGACATCATCGTCGTCGTCACTTTCTCGTGCACTTTAATCAGTTTCACACACGCAACGATTATTCATGCGCGATCTCTCGATCGCGTGCACCTCCGACGGATTTTCACCAGGCCCGCGAGATGGTGTTCCGCTTTGCCCGTTGACACACCGCCGGTTCTACCGGCTTTAGAAACGGCGGAGCACTCTCCTACGCATGGAACGCTTTGCGCGAGCGTCGTCGATTAACGGTTACACTGAGAGGAGAGACGTTTCCGCGTGATGTCGATTCCGCGCACAGTGTCTTTTATCATTTCGCAGAGTCGATCGTCCGCCCGAACCGAAGGACCGTCGCCGCGTCCGTCGCGAGCAGTGTCAATCCGCGAGAGGCGCGTCGCAAAATGAAGTACTGCCTTCGGCTCCGATCGTTTCTTTTTTCTTCGACTTTGCCAAAGGTCGGACCGGTGACCCGACCGGTTTCCGAAGCGTCCATCTCGCTCTCCGTCGCTTACAAAGTTAGCGTCCGACGTTACGAATCGCATCTCCCCGTCGCGTTGTTGAACGTGGAACGACGCGTAAAAGCACCATTCAGTTTCCCGTTTGATCCCGATTACGAGTCGCTGCGCGGAGTAACGATTGCGGATCGATACAGGCGCGATACACGATTCTCTCGTCGCGTTGTAATAACTGCAACAGGAAAATCGCCGCGATAGTGACGCAACGACCGACGACAGTTGATTTCAGCTCGATTATCGACTCGTCCGGGAACGTCGTTCACCGTCGTGAGGAGGTGTCTCGCACGCGCCGAGGAACCACCGCGAAAACGTCTCTCCCCGGGGCGTTTCTACGTCGCTCGACATGCGAGAGTCACGCACTGACGGTCTGATTCGCGCGATCGCTCGCCGCGATATTCCGCGCAGGGAACGACGAACGGATATTTACAACGTCTCGGGGGCGAGAGAGTCGCGCGAGCTCCTCTCTCCGTCGTCCGCGCGACGCCATGCTCGAGAACGCGGCTCCCTCGCGAGAGGACCTCCTAAAGAGCACTCGGAGGTCGCGGCGATTGATCACGCGTCAGTTCGCGTACGTGTCTCTTGCGAGCGCGGTACCGAAGAAAAAGTTTCTCGAGGAGGAAAAAAAATATGTACGCGAGAGAAAAAAAGAGGAAAAAAAAAAAGAACAAACGCGCGACATCGCGATAAAACAAAGGGAGAACGAAGAAACGCGCGACGGGTTGGACGTTACCTGTGCTGCTTGAGGTTGTCCTGCCGCTTGAAGGACTTTCCGCAGACCTCGCAGGTGAAGGTCACGTCGTCCTTATGGCTGCGCTCGTGGATCATGAGGTTGTAGGGCTTCGTGAAGCGCCGCTGGCAGTACTTGCAGACGAACTCTACCGTGCACTTGGCGCGCATCTTCTGCCGCCGGCCGAACTCCCTGCCGTGCCCCTCTGTCTCCATCGGCATTATCGCGAACATCCTTATAAATTCCCACCGCTCCTTCTCTTGGTCGAGTCTCTGTCTCTCCTTTCCCTCTACCCGCCTCTCTCGCTCTCTCGCTAACGCCCGGAGTCACTCCCACCACTTCGTCTGTCTCCCTCTGTCTCCTTTCTCGGTACACTCGTCACTCTCGCTCTTTCTCTCTCTCTTTCTTTATCTCTCTCTCTCTCTCTCTCTTTCGTGCTCTCTGTCGTGCACTCTCTCTCTATCTCTGTCGCGTCCGCTGACTTTCGTACGCTCTCTCTCTTTCTCTCTCTCTCTCTCTTTATCTGTCGTTCCTCGACTCGCTCTTCTCCTCCCGCGCAAAGCTAGTCTCTCGGGCACGGCTGACTCCTGGGAGTGAGATCACTGCTTGTACCACGTCGCGAGAGGATCCTCGTATCGCTGCCTGCAAAGAGCACAGAGAATCGATGATTCGCGCGCTCGAGGGAGAATCACCGTAGTCGCTCGTTCGCTCGCGAGTATATTCGCGAGGGACGGCCCGTATCCGACGATATTTACGCGAGACGCCGATCTACGAGCGACGGGTTAGTAACACGCTGAGGCAACTTCTGAAGTATCTTGCATACCTTATGAACGCGCGACGCGTAGGTGGCGGGACGCGGACGCTCGCGGAATCGTCGGCCGGGTCGAATTATTCGGCCGATATTTTATTGGGATCGCGGCTAGAACGACCAAGTGCTCTCGTGCAAAGGGACGTTCGACGAGCTCGTCCTCCGATCGATTCGGCGAGGACGGCGCGCACAGCCGATGGCACCTACCGATACGAAATATGATAACCTTTCGGTGCGAAAACTGATCGATGCATTATTATTCCAGCTTGTTGCTACGTGTGAGAGAACGCGCGTACTCTTTCGTATAAATGCCAGGCGAGTTTCGCTTTTCGCAACTCCATTTCGCGGTCGATTTTACAGCCGCCTTCTCCGCTTTGACTCCGCAACGTTATTCTATAGGCGGGGACTCGGCGAGTCAAAGGTCGATGTGTGATTCTTAATCCAATGAGCGGGGCCGTAAACGCACGGATTTCAAGGAGGCTCCATCCCCGTAAAATTTATCTCATAGATACGCGTTCCCTCGCGCGCGTAAACTTGGAAATTCGCAGATAAAACGATCCTTTTACTCGCGATCTTTTTACTCGCGATCTTCTACGGCCGCTTCTGCGAAAACTCGCACGAGGTTCTCATCGTTAACGCCGATGCGTAAGCGCTCGGGGGCGCATTCAACTCGAAGCGCAAATGTCCCTTTTTCAGTTTCATTCGCGTGAGATACGCATTTTCGTGATGAACGAGAGGGTAGAGGTGGCCGTTATTAGCGCTAAACGTGCGAATCACGATTCCGTAATTTTCACACTCGCCGGCGCCGCGCAAATCACTCGGGAATATTTTTCGAGAGAGGAAACGCGGAAATGGCGAAGCGTCGATTCACCTTTACGCTTCCGACTTTACACACTTTTAACATGTGAATCGAATCTATCCAAGACGGCGTTCCGTGCGAGAAACTCGCCGGGAGAGCTTTAAAATCCAGTAAACACTAAATAACCAGTAACATCACGACAATGTTATCATTTCCCACTCAACAATGCAACTGTTATACACAACGCATGTTATATTGCACTTGCATTGTCGAGCGAGAGATCGATATATAACGTTACTACTAATTAATGTTCATCGGAAAGCTGTGAAACTTTTCAAGGACCCAACTTGGAGTAATTCCGACGAGAGCAGACCCGACGAAAGTCACCTACGCATGTGCGCGAAAATTTCACGATTCGAACATCACTGATCGTTTTTCCTACCTTTCTGCGTACTGAATACAAAAAATCGGCCGAATCTCGTTCCATTCGCGACGGAATTAAAAATGGAAGGAATCGGCGAAGCTCGCGCGAGTATCACTCTCGGAACCGGCGAATATGGGAGGTTGGGGGGGATCTGCGTAATCGAAACGGCGGGGCCTAATGGTGCGGTTCGAATTGGGACTGATGCGCCGGGGGAAAAAAGTGTGGCCCGCGGGTCCCGATCGCTCGCAGGGGCGCGCGCAGCCATCGCGCACGGAAGCCTGGACCAGTCGCTACCGGCACTGCGGTATTAAAGCGCACGGCGCACGCTCGAATAAAGCGGCGTGTCCGAATGAGTAATAAGCGTGCCTGGGCGTAGCCCGGTTGGTTAGCGTGGCTAACGGGCGGCGGAGCCTAATCGGAACTGCGCATTACACGTGCGACTCCGCCGTTCCATAAAAAGACCGCCGAAGGAGAAACGTCCGCCCGACCGTTCCGTCCACAACTTTGACGAAAGATTCCGTCGTTACCGATACGCGCGGAAACAAGACGCGACGATGGACAAACGCTCGACGAGGACAACGGTCGGCGGCTTTTCCGTCGCTATTTTATGCGACAGTGATGGCGATCATCTTGAGAACCGATCACTTAGTAATAAGTGCACTGAGATATGAATGTGGTTGGATCTGCTTGGCAGTGAACGGCCGAGCGCGTGTTGGCTGAAGGAAACGGAAGTTTCCGGTCAAACTGCAGATGAGAACTAGACATTTCCTTCGAGCGTCCGGCTGTCCATCGTCAGGTAGATTCGACCAAACTCATTTTTCATTGTAATTAATAATCTCTTTTTTTGCATCTACGGGAAAAAAACTCTTTATACAATGACAATATGAAACTAATTTAGTCACAGAATCCCAGTATTCTCTCTCTCTCTCTTTCTTTTCTGAAGATGGATTCTCTGACGCGATCAGTTTTTTTCCATAAATTCCACCTCGTCTGGAATCCTTCCTCGGTCGTCTCGCTGTCAGATCGCGAACCGCCCGTTCTCCTCCCCGTCGCGGGACGCCGATACGCCGCCGGTGGAAACGTACGATACGTCGGCTGCCACTACGTGGCAGTCTCGCCGAAGAGTTACGAGGTCGCGATACGCCTCGTATTACTCGAGGCGGAAACACGCGGAGGGAACAGGTTCTTCTCACTTTGCGCGAAGCGCAGTTAATGAGTCGCGCGTTAATGAGCCGGCCGCTGAGAAAAACGACATTAGCCGCGTGTAAACCCTCAGCCTTTATATTATATATGGGCGCGCACGCGACGTGATGAGAAGAGAGAACGCGGATAATCTTGAGGGCGATGATAAATGGCCGTTATTCTGTATCGATAACCGAGTCTGGCGAATTCGCGAGTCGAAACAGTCGGGAATAACAGAGGCGACCGATATGCCTTCTTTCTCTCTCTCTCTCGCGCGCGCGCGCGCGCTTGTTCTTTCTCGGACCAGAGAGAGACCTGCTCCCGAGGTAATATTTGTGACTTTTATGCAACTACGTCCCGAATACGATGTTGGTGCGCGTCGCGTGTACCACAGGAAGGCGAACATCGTGCCGGCTACCATGTTTGCTCACCGAGTTCGCGTGATCGAATGCTTTCGTTTAATGTATGATAATGTTATGATAATGTATGATAATGCGATATATATGTAGACGCTCGCGTTTATGAATGCGCCATACTAGAGGGAGATTTGCCAATAGGCGGAGAGCAGAGCGCGGCTTGGTATGCGCGGAACTATGCGAAAGTGAATTTTGTTGCACCGTGCGACCTCATCGCGTGGAATAATCAAGCGGTGGGGCTTCCTCCCGTGACTCCCGTGAACGGAATACCCGATCGGATGAGCAATTAAAGCGAATTTCATGCGATACCTTTCCCTTCGCGTCCGCGCGAGTTACTTATGAATATTAATTCGCCCGCGCGAGACGGATAAATCGCAACAAGTTGGACGCGAGTCACCCGAGAAAATTACATTGTCGATGAACCGCTCGTCTCTCTCGCGCGTCGAGAATAATAAATCAGAACAATAAATCGTCCGGCTACATAGGCGAGTAAAACGTCGGGAGACGCTTGGTGGTGTCTCGCGCCGAGTCGAACGCGCAAAACGAGGAGCGGGTGCGAAGTTAATTAATTATGGTTAATAGTGAGACATTAATATCGCAAATATCGCGCGCAACAGTTAACGATATATCGTCGTTTGGGGGTTATTAGAACGTTTCACGCTCGAGGAAGTGTTTGGGAAACCGTGGGAAACTGACGGATCTCTGCGTCTCTTGAACCGGGCCCGCGATGAAAAATGAGTTCGGTTGGATCCATCTGACAATGAATGGCCGACCGAACGCGTGGTTGGTTGAAGGAAAGCAAATTTCTGATTCTCCCGAAGCAAATTTGCTCCCGTTTTCCTCAACCGAAGCGCGTTTCGCTCTGCCTCGTCAGATCCGAGCGAACTGAATTTTTCAGCGTCTCTCAGACAAGGCATTCGACGAGGTGCTTTTATTCGCGATTCGAGCCACCTCGGCGCGACGGGCGCGCGAATCGGCAAAAGAAATTGGACACGCGCGCGTAAGCAAGTGCATTCGCGCGCGCTTTTGTTCCTCGCCACCCGGCGGTCGCTTTTACGCACCGGCAGGGCGGGAGTGCGTGGAACAAGAAGCCCCGGCAGCCAATCGAAGAAGAACGGAGAACGGCCAACCGAGGAGCGAGCCGATGTGCGTGCACTCGTTCTCGCGTGTATAGAGGAATAAAGAAAGGAGCGGTAGCCAACCAAAGAGTTGCTACTGTGCACCGCCCTACCACCGCTACCGGTTTTCGGCCAGTCGCTACCGTACAGATGGTGAAATCCACCATGTGGACCACACCCTCGAGCCGCCGCTGGACGTCGACCCGCGAGTACTAATCGAGCGATCACGCAAGGGCGTATCTTACGAAAGAAATTTCCTATCGCGTCGCTCGCCGCGGTATCGGAGAAAAATGGTAGACCTCGGCGACGAATCACCGCACGCGCGTCGCTGGATCGTCACGGCTCTACGTAAACTCCGCGCGACGCGCACGTGACGGGATACCGGTGAAGGATAGATAAGATTGTCGGTCTGAGAAACGAGGCTTTCCCCGACGAAAGCCGGCGATTGACCCGCGATGGGCCGGTGAATCACCTCCGGTGATTCGCTCGATACCATCGGAATCGAGTCGATGAAAGTGGATGGATTTTTCATTCAATATCCACGCTTTTTCCTTCGCCTACGACGGACGTTTTGATCGCAATAATTACGAGGAAAATTCGCCACCGCGGAAGATAAAGGAATCGACGAAAGGTGACTTTCGCGGCTCGCTGAGAAATTGTTGATCGGAAACATGTTTTTTACAAGCGCGAAGAGGCAAGTGGAATTTGTCGCTTGAAAATTCGCGCTCCTGGAAGGGGCTCCCGATCGCGGGGATGTTTGACGACCCATCAACATCATTATCACCGTCGTCATCATTATCATCGGAACAGTAGCGGCTACCGCGTCCTGTAACTCGCTACCGGTTCGCGGGGAAGACGCGAGGGATGCGCGCGAACGAATGCGGAGCACACGCGGTAGAAAGCGCGAGGGCTCCGCCGACGTAGGAGGGATCGTCTCACTTTCACCCTCCCTACGGGATCCGGATGAGGAGAACGTCTTTGACGCACGATCCCTACTAACGAAGGATATCCTACTTATGAGCGACACGAGTAATCCGTGCCTCCTCGTTAGCGTCGTAACAGGTGTCGGTCTCGATTGTGAACGACGATGTATGTTGTTATCGTCGATTATCGCGACAGAGATAAGCTAAGCGCCTAAACCTCGCCTCCGGTTGAAATAAATGTGTAAATTACATAGCTGGACGCGTATCGAAGAAATCATTGCGTCGCAATTTCATTAGACTTACCGATCTAAAGGTAGCGGCAAGGGAGGAAGCACGTGAGCGGAGGATCTGTTCTCTCGAGCAAGGCCTTCCGGTGGTGGGTATTCTCTCTCCCGGTTGCGCGCGGGACGTCTTGGAACTTGATGGGAAAGGCGCAAACTTTCTCCGGCCGAGAGACGAACGAACGGGATGAACTCACGGGATGCGCGACGACTCGATTGCGGAACTGGTAATCGCGTACAAGCGTTACGCCGACAGTCGAGGGGTCGAGATATATGCGATGAACGGTCGTCGATCGTGTTGCCTCGGCGAGCGAGTCGAGAGATACAGCGCGTGTGTGTCTTCCGGGCTGACAGGTCTGGACCGTTTGGGTGCGCGGCGTCGACTGAAGCTCCGTTTGGCTGCTCGGTTGGCTGGTAGCCCGAATAGGTAGGCACACACCAGAAGACGGTAGGACGCAGTGTGTAACCGCCAAAGGTCTCCTCGTCGTCGTCGTCGTCGTCGTCGTCTCGCTTCTTCTGGTTGGAGGACACCTCCCTACCGAACCTACTCACCGATGTGCCCACCAGTTGTCGTTCGTGTGAAGGCAGCCTCCCTCGATTCAACGGGGAACGTACACGTCCAGGATGTTCCTTCTTCGACCTCGTTGCGCTGGTAGAGGTAGAAAAGAGGCGGCGAGGGAGGTGGACGAGGATGTGGCGGAGGAGGTGGTGGCGGAGGAGGAGGAGGAGGCGGTGGCGGAGGGGGGCGGAGGGAAGGATGCGGAGGTGGAACGGGAGCAGAAGATGGAAAATGAGGAAGAGGGTGACGGCGGCGGGTCTTCGGTAGAGGAAGAGGCGAAGACGATGATGAAGAGCAGGAGCTCGACGAGGAAGGGAAGAAGTGGTAGCGCTCGTGCGCGCGCGCGCGCCTTGTCCGGGCTCTACGCGCCGTCCTTGTCTCACCCGGTCGCCGAATAGCAGCGCGGTTATTCACAAATCCTTCGTCGACGCGGCTTCCTGAGCTCCCGCTCGCTGCTCGAGACCACCTTCCCCTGCCATCCCCCCGCCGCGTGTGTCCCGGTGAAACTGCTCCCTCTCTTCCACGCTTCGCAAGTCCCGATCCCTTCCACCTAACCGCGTCTGGGCCCGCCCTCGTAACTGTGAGACGAGAGCATCCCTCTTCGCCCACGCTGAGAGACCCCTCTGGTGTGATCTCGCGGCGTTGTCTCTCCCCCACCCCTTCTCCGCTCTCGGAGTATTCGAATACCTCCGACGTACTCTCTCTCTCTCTCTCTCTCCTTCGAGCCCGAGCTTCCTTCCGCTTTCGCCCTTTCCCAAAAAGTAACCCCCCGCGGAGGTGGTAGCCGACCGCAAAGGCAGCGAAGGTAGCGCGCGTACCCAAAAGCTGGAGCCACCGACATCTTCTCGCCGTGCGATTCCCACCGATCCTTGCGCGCAATCTCGAAATTTCTCGCGGTGAAATCTCGTTCGAGGCGGGTGAAATTCACTCGGAACAATGGGAGCGTTTGTTTCGTTGCGGCTTAGAGCGAATTCTGATTTCATACGGATGAATGTTCCGATCGATTAGAGTGAATTCGTTCCTGCGACGGTGGGATACATCGGACCCACTCTTCAGTTTCGAGCGAAGAAGATATTCACTCGACGCGATTCCGAGTGGAGAATTCGCTCTGTACGGGTGAGAAGTCGCCCGGATTCGGGTGACTCCGGGGTTGGTCTTCTCTGTTCTTTGAGGAAAATTTTATTCCGAGATATTTCCGAGAGAATACGCGCGCCCCGCGACAACGCGTCTCATCGCGATCGCCTTCTCGGTGCTTTTTAACGCCGATGTCTCCGCGTCGGGATAAACGATGCGAGAGAAGCTGAGATCCCCCGATCACCGAACACCCACGCGCGCGAGAGAGCGAAGCGCCGAATCGATTCTCGGGAGAAAATCCGCGGGTGCGTCGATTCCTCGGTCTCCGTTCCTCGCGCGGAGAGAAAGGCGGAGAGAAAGAGAACAAGAGAGGTAGAGAGAGAGAGAGAGAGAAAGCAAGACGGACAGACAGAAGGAGAGACCGCTCTCGCCAAGAGCTGACGATGAGAAGTAGATAGTGTGGGAGAAGATGGAGGTGGAAGGAGCATGCAAAAGCAAAGAGCGGGGGCTGACACGATGCCGCGGGGGTTCCCAGGGCACGTGGGAAATGCACAGTAGTCGATGTCAATTCCCCCACCATCGCCGGCACCGGCCGACTCTCGCTCGGGCCTCATGGGGCCCCACCACGAAGTCACCTGGCTGGAGAACCATCGCCGGGATCCTGGGCGCCGCCCATCGAGATCTCGCGGTATCGCTTCATTGGACAATCCTATCCGCACGGGACGATCGCCTCCCTCAACGAGTCACCCAGGATGATCGAGTGGTGGAAAAATTCCTCGGGAACGGCGGAGAATCGACGACGACGACGAGGACGACGGGGACGGCGACGATGACGACGACGACGACGACGAAGAAGGGAGGAAGAAAGGGACGATGAAGAGGAAGAAGACGAGCGAGCGATCAGCAACAAAGGCGACGCCGACGAGCTTGGCATGCGGCGACTTTGCCGCCGCGGTACCCTGGCCACCGCTTCGTCCTGCGAAAATGCAGGACCGAAAATGAAGACGCGCGTCGGAACGACGGCGGGAACTGAAATGACGGTGTTGCTGACGCAAGCAAAATTTACTTCGTCTAAACCCGGTTGCGCTAAACTCCGATTAAGCGAAGCGACGATCAATCCTAGCTTGCCACATTCCGGTCCAGTTCACTTGGTGAACCGTTGAACGTTTTTCGGTTCTCCAATTTTCACATGGCGTATTATTATTTGTTTCTTAAAGTAACAGGTGTCCGCGACAACGAGCAAACGTTACTTTTTCTTAAAGCGCATTCGTAAAGTCACTTGACAATTTTTTTCCGAAACACTCTTTTCTTGTGATGATAAGTCTATTAAAAAAATTCAAATCATTTTCTTGGCTTGATAGCATCTTATTCCGACTCTGGGTATTTCAATTTCCCGCAATTACAAACTTGAAAACTTTAATTAGAATGAAAAGGCGATTTTACGAACCGGAATATGGCAAATTAAAGACTCGGGAAGAAATATGGCCGGCTAGGATTAACTTGCAGGGTTGCGTCTGAAATTTCTAACTCTTTTTCCTTCTCAATTTTCTCCCCGAACAACTCTGAAATTTTAATTAATGACCCTGTAAAAGTTGACCGTCGCTTAGCTTAATCGGGATTTGATGCAACCGAGCCTTAATCGATGCCGTGACGTTACTGCGTCGCCTAAGAATAAAGATAGTCTGGACCGACTCAATGGACACTCGAATGACAGATCGAAAGGTGTCCGAGTATTTGTGCAGTATCGCGACACGTTGGGAATACGCGTACTGATTGCCGTGGAAATCGCTGACGTTGAGTGCGTAAGCGCTTTGCTGTAAAATAATGACGCAGCGGTTTCCGTATTGTAAAGACACCGATGGCTCAATGTTGCTGATTATGCCGAAACCTGAATTTCCGTGCGCAGCGGACGGTGGAATTAAGAGAACGTGCTCTTAGAACTGAATAAAAAAAATATGCGCGTTTCCTATCGGTTGGAGCGAAAGTTTACGAGCACAATTTCATCGCGAGCAAGATTTCGAGCATTGGTTTTCGAGTGTCGTCGCTCCCTCCGCGACTTTTAGCTTCAAGATAGCTCAGGAAACTTGCCGTGAATCCTCTCGGCGGAATCCTCGCGTTTCGAGAAACTTATTCACCGGGAAGTCGGGCGTTCGGGCCGTCTAATCGTGAGTTGACGGTGTATCGAGGAGTGCTTCAGTTTATCTTGATATCTAAGAACGTACGCTTTGAGTTTTCGAGCTGACTCAAGAGTATACGCATACTTTGTCGAGCGAAGCGAAAATTTACGAGCGCAAATTTCTCGCGAACGATTTCGAGCATCGAACGATTTGGAGCGTCGTCGCGTTCCCTCCGCGGTTAAGCCGCGCTATCAGCTTCAAGGTAGCGCGAAACTTTCCACACATCATCTCGGCGGATGCGTTTTGTCACGGCAAACACACCCGCCGTGAAATCGGGTGTCCAGGCGGTCTGATCGAGAGTCGACGGTGTACCGAGCGGTGCCCCGGCTTATCTTGATATCCGAGAGCGCGCGTATTCGGTGATCGGATGGATCACAGAGAAGCCGCCGTGTTGGCGCAGGAAACGGAAACTGGCGGAAACAAAGCCTCGGCAAACAGACGGCATCTCACGGGGAATGTTACGACGGCAAATAACGCGCGTCCTCTCGCTATTGCTCTCGCCTCGGTCGCCGCTCGCGACAAATATTGTCACATCCGCGACGGCGGCCGGTGACGGCGACGGCTGCGACGGTGGATGAGGAAGAAGACGAGGAGGAGGAGAAAGAGGAGGAAACATCATCTCATTTCTCGGGCTGGGAAAGCCAACCGATAGATTAAGGCCCGGTACGCACGATACCGTGAACCGGCATCGTGCGTCGTGCCTTCGTAGGCCGCGAACGATAACAAGGAACAATCGGGACAGGTCGAATTAGCAGGTAGTAAGCGACGGTGAGAAAACGGTCAGCGTCGATCTCGAGATAACGTAATCCGAAAGGAAAATCGTGGAAAGCTGTGAACTCGGGCTCGCCCGCTCCGGAAGCGAAGGATCGCCGGATTCCGGGCTTATGGGCTAACATTTGCGAGCGCTCTATCGGGAAGGATTGCTTCTTAACTTCCATTTTTCCCCGTAGATGAGCCCCGACGACACGATATCGTTTCTATGTACTTTGGTGAATGTGACGATAAAAGATAGACGGCTGAACACAGGAACGGCTTTCTCCCGATACGGCCTAAATGCGCTCGACCTATCTCGGAAGTAAAAGTTTTCAGATATTCTGTATTTGCTATACAATATCTCTTCGTATGTTCCTGCAATATCTCGGTAGATTTCTTTCTAATATCGTGGAATGATATCGATGCACTTCTCCCGATAAGAGAGGAACGAAGTGATCAGGTTGAATCACCAAGATGTACAGATAAATATTAATTAAATATACAAGGTGTGTGTGTGTGTGTGTGTGACGCAAGCCACGCCATCTGTCACATACTTGTAGTTTGAGTCAATGCGAACAAAAAGACCTCTTTCACTTTGCAAACAATGCGCAAAATTTCGAGTTATCAGTCATTGAAAATGGCAATGTATACAGGCTTCTTTAATTAATAACTCAAGAACTTGCGTGTTTCTTGCAAAATAGTAAGGAACTTTTTTGTTTAGAGGCCTAATCTACAAGTATACGATAGCTGTTTTTAGCGATAAACATCAGTATATTGAATCTTGAACCTCAAACCGTGAACCTGTCGCCAGGTACAACAGCTATCATATACTGTAGATTAGGCCATTTTGAACAAAAAAGACCTTTACTGTAAATAATACGCACATTTTTGAGTTATTAATTAAAGAAGTTTTTATACATGGCCATTTTCAATAATTAATAACTCGAAATTTTGTATGTTGTTTGCAAAATGATACAGGAATTTTTATTTTCATTAACCTAAATTACAAGCAATGAATGGCACGACTCTTGCGTCAGACACCTTGTATATTAGATGATAAAAATATCGGAAAATTACAGAGATAATTTCTCCATCACTCGGAAAGAAATGCATCGCGTTATCCTCTCTCTCTTTCTCTCTCTCTCTCTCGCTCGTTCGTTCGCTCGCTCTTTCCCTCTTCGTGGATTGTTTAAGAAGTGTAAAGCATCAGCAAGACACCTCTTCGTAGATTCCGTGTTGTCGACTACGATGATAAGTGTCCCCGGTAATGGCGGTCACATCAAAGCTTCACTCATGTTCCTTGTCGGCGTAGCGCGTAGATACGCGGGCATACATAGCGAAAGAGAGGGTGTATGTGTATGCACACGACAATGTTTCGTATCTCTTAATGGTCGTTTCACAACCATTTCGTAAAGGTACGAATTTTGCGTTCCGGAATATACCATTAAGAGCGCGAGCTCGGGACGTGCGTGACAACTTTACAATCGTTTAAATAAAGATCACATTAAAGATACGCGCGCCACGGGCGTTTGAACTCTCATTGAAGCTTTATTGCCGGATGTATTATATGCGAAAAGCAACTACTTTGAGACGAGGCTTATAGAGGGATCTAAAAGACATTTTTTTAGGTCCGTTTAGAAATGACAGAAATGCATTTGATTTCTTCGCTCCGAGCAGAAACTGCTCCCATTAATGTCTCTGCGTGGAAAACAAGGAACTCCGTTTCAGCAATAGAATAGTAGGACCAGATGAAAATCCGGCGAGAAGAAGCGATATCTCTGTTGCCGCGACTGGGAACATTCGTTTGAGCGTTTCAGCTGAATTGAAACTCGGTTGAGGCAACTGAGACAATTGACCGAATAGAAACCTCCTATCTAGGAATCTTTCGGTTCAAATTGAATTTTCGTCTGGTCCCCAAGTAATGGGAAATTCAGTTACACCAACGGCATTGCTTTCTCCATGCGTCGTTATTATCGTGATCTCGCAAGTTTTCGCTTTACAAATCACGATCATCGCGACTCTCCCGAGACCCCACGCTTCTGCAAGACGCTAAAGTAAAAAAAAAAAAGAAAAGAAATTAAAGACCGTCATATCAATTTCGGCTTCCATCGCTACGTGCCGTCAAAAGGTTATATAGCCGTCATTTATGACAACCTCCTCACGAGGGTAACAATGATTCATATACTTGTGTTTACGGACCATATTGTATATCGCCGGCCCACACCCTCCTCGGATTTGCCGGCTTTTATTACACGTTATCTTCCGCGCGCGCGCGCTTGTTTTCGCGAGGAGAAAAGTCGTTAACGCCTTAACTCTCGGAGGGATTAAGCCGGATACTTTGCTGCACACAGTTTACACGAATCCCTCGCCGCGTCATCGCCGTGATCCAATGTATCCCCGTAGCCGAGAGTGCCGTTCCGACCTTTCCCTGCGTTATTACACGGGATCATTCGCAGAGACGATCCTATTCGGTAATAATTCCCGGGTGAAATCCTCCCGCCCGCGAGACGCGCGAAATCCCACGAGTGATAAACGCGGACACAGCGCGGTGTGAGCGAGACCTCATATCTCGAGAGGCCCCCGAGAGGCACCGCGAAGAATTCGCTCGCATATAATGGGCATAGGACGGACCCGAGAAGAATCGCGGACCGAAGAGCCGCACCTTCCGCTGGCCACGTATGTATGCAACGTGCGCACATTATAATACTACGCCCGCGAACGCGCTACGCCGACCACCATAATGCCGGACGCAATTTCGACCTCCTCCTCCTCCGCGACGGCATAGTCGCGTAGTCGTACGCACACGCGGATGCTTCCGGTCTGTGTGCAAAGGCACTTCTGTTTTCCGAATGAAATGAATAATCGCACGGAGAAAAACGCTCTTTGCTGTCGCCGTCGTTGCTACTGCATCGTTGTGACAGCAATAAGATTTAGTTGGCATTGATAGAATGCAATTCACTGTCGAGGCCGGCCTCGATTAACGTTCCCCCTCGAGCCCTAAGAAATTATCCCCTCTTTTTTCTTGGATCGCATCGCACTCTGTGCGGTAAATCCAAACCTTTAAATAGATTAGCGATTCACGCGAACGACTCGGGCAGCAACGTTATTAGTTTTATGTCTTTGGCTACGTTCAAATCTTCTATCATAAAATCGTTGTTTATGTTAATTGTTTTTTGCATTCCCGAATTCTTTTTGCGTATCTTATTACCAAAGGGATGTAATTCCCGCGAATAAATCTAAATGAAATGAAATGGAATAATCAAATTAGCGAATTGTTCGTAAATAGAACAGGGACAATTTTGTTGTCGACGAAATATTCTACTCAGTGAATTTGTTTTTAGGACGCGTTAAGACGCTGCTGAAACAAAATTTTCCTATGTTTACTAATTTGTTCTTACCGCAAAATAATTTATAGAATCAGCAAGATAATGCAATGAATTAGTATTCTTAATCCGGGAATAGTCACCTGGGGTCGGTTAGGCTCCAATTAGAAGTATTATCGCGATTATTAATAAAATACAACATATTATCGATTGCTCCATTATTTATTATTATTTAGAGACATTGTAAATATAGATTTACTCGCCACTTTTTGAAGAAATGAGAAATAAAATATTTAAGAAACGGAATAAGCACATCAAGTGTTCGTGATCGTTTACGTAAAAAAAAAAATAAGGTGATTATTCCCGGGTTAACAAGTCGCTTTTTTGTCCATATATAGTAACTGGCAGATTTTGTCATGACGGCATAAAATTTACGGTATCAGCAAATCATTTTTCTCCGTGTGCAGGTATACATACGCCACGAGGTGTGTAAAATTATCCACTGATCAGACACGTATATTGATAATGTAAATACTGAAATATTGTTAATTACGAAAAATGAAGAAATCAATGAGATATACCATCGGATTCGCGCGGAGTAGTTCAGGAGATTCTTAAGCGTAGTTTAGTGGGCAGTAGAAGTATATTCGTAAGAAATAAGAAATTGACCGATCACATTCGAACGTGAGGAAAATAATCGGCCATGATTGGTTAATTTCCTTACGTACTCTTACTTTTTATAAACGTACTCCCACTGCCCATTGTAGAGCCCAGGTTTTAGATTTCGGCATTCACGGTCTTCTATCCTCACGTAAAGTCCCCGGTCTTTGTCGCAGCACCTTCGGCATCTTCGTAAGCTCGCGCGCGACGTTGACATATCCGCACGGATGTATACACGTATACACGTATGCGTGCACTCGGTGCGTAAAGCAAAGCGTGACGTGTGTCGCTCGCGCAGGAATTTGCCTTCGCGGCTTTACCGGATTTACCGAGACACCTCGTGAAACACGCCCATGTTTGACTTGGCTTTTGAGTTACGCCGAAATTTTCACAGAAAGTCGCCGCCGCCGTAAGAAAGGCCCCGACACTGCGCGAGGCCGGCCGGCCGTAGGAAGTAGAAGGAAGACGCCGAGGCGAGAGGACGAGGCGCCCGTACATAGAACTTATCCGTGTAACGACGACCGTTGTTGGGCCGCGCCCGACATGCACGGACGGAATAGATTGTTTGTCGATTTTTACTCACCTCCTCACCCTTTCCCGCCCGTCCCGCCGTAAAGCCGTCCGGCGGAACTCGCTCGTAAAACGTACAAGTCGGGCTGCGCCCGCAGCGGCACGCTGCGCGCGTTTATGCGCAAACAAACTGTCTTTCGTCCGGCTGCGATTCGCCCCGTTTCCGATTAAGACGGAAGTTCGCCGCCGACAAACTCGCCGAACTCGCGACCGGATGTTTCCTCTCGCCGATCGCGGGAGAACCGTGTCATCGTGAACATGGTTGCATCATGCCTCTTTAGATATACTTGAGTAACTTTTTTTAAGAGTCTTAGACTGTGTCTTGGTAGAAGAAATTAGTGGGGGAGAAAAGGAACGTGATATATATTTGCGTTGATTTACATCTGTTGTCGCTCAAGGTAATATTTTTGTTTTGTGCTAAGTATATAGTGTTTAAAAGCTATTATGTCGTTACAGAGAAGAAAAACATGGAGAGGAGAGAAGAATGAAGGATCAGGTAATAAGTTTGCAGACACACCGGAGAGTTATCTTATCTTTCTTTATTCATTTATATGTTCTGTTTGAGCCATGATGCATGGATGGTTCCCGTCACACACACACACACACATACACATACAAAGTGTCTTTTTTACGAAGGACTAAGATAACATAGTGGACATTGTCAATATGCTAAAAGTTGACTCAAAGACGTACTCGAAGTCTCACGTCTTCCGACGCAGGCTTTCGGTGTTTCGTTGAAACTATAAATATTTAAATCTTCATTATACTCTCGACATAATTTATCTCACCCTTTGCTATGCTTTTTCTGATTTTTTTTTTGTTTATCTACGTCATTCGAAGGTAAAAGTCATTTTATCTGTCGTTGAGCCACAGTAACATAAAAGTCTGTTTGACATACTGTTAAATTGGAGTTGTTCGATGATAAAAAGTTCATCCGGCTTATCGTTGGGTCGTTCCGTGACTTTGATTTGCCATTAAAAGCAGTGGCGGCTCGTAGCGGACTTTTTGGAACTATGCTTGAAAATAATAACCTATCCGTAGAACCAGTTCAACGGTCTACCTGGCGCCATCCAGCGGCGATGTGGCAAAACTGTTACAGAACCCAATAGGGTTTGAGTCTTGGCTCAAGAAGGTTCGAATCTTGACTCAAGGAGGTTCGTGTCCTGGCTAAGTAGAGTTCGAGTCTTGGCTGAGCTGGTTCTAGTCTTGACTAAGTATGCTCCGAGTGTCGGTTGCGTGTTATTTTAGTTCTAAAGTCTCCGCTACGAGCCGCCACTGTACTCAGCGAGAAATTGAGGTCGCGGTTCTTAGTCCTTGATGGCTACCCTTTAAACCAATACCTGGATGACCCCATAGATCTCCTCGAGAACTCCGCTCTTCGTTCGATTTTTTCCACCCTTCCCAAGTTACTCATGTGCTACCAGGACACTATTCATTTCTTTACAAATCTCTATACAGAGGATCGACCCTATAGTGGCTCCCTCCTCTTCCAATCCTTTACCTTCTCACCCAAGATCGACTTAACCTCAAGTCAATACTTGAGGGATTCACGTGACCCGAACGCATGTATGGACGAGCTTTTCTGTAATTCTGATAACGTGCATCTACACTTATTCACCGATGGTTCCAAAATCCCGGATAATCCCTTCTCTGGACTTGCCTTTTCATCCTTGAATGAAGAATATATAAATACTCCAGCCTCTTCAGGGCACCAGCCTTCCTCCCGATCTTCTCGGTTGAGGCCTTGGGTATCAGAGAAGCCCTGTACGCAGCTCGTTACTCCAACTACAGAAAAATAAGAATCTTCTCCGACTCCAAATCGATACTCTCAGCTCTAAACATAATTGATATTGCAGAGAAAGCCAACCCTCACGTCAGCAATATAAAAGATGACATCAGAGAAATGGAATCTCGAGGTTTCGAAATATCTCTCGTGTGGGTGCCGGCTCGTATAGGCATTTCCGGAAACAAACTAGCCGATAGGAAAACCAAGGAGGCATCCATCCGGGGAAAAAACACCCTTTTTAGATGCCATCCTTGCGACCTTAAGGGACACTGAAAAAAAAGACTATTTGATGACTTCGAGAAGTGGATACTAGAAAACTCCCCTAATAAAGGTAGCCTGTTCATCCAGAACTACCACTTCCCCGGACGCAGACCTTGGTTTGAGGAATGTAAGCTTAATCGAAAGACGGTGGTTTCGATCTGCAGACTCAGATCGGGGCATACCTCTTTGAATGAGTCTTTTTAATTTAAGAATTGTAGACTCCCCCGATTGTCCTCATTGCAATACACTCGAGTCGGCGGATCATGTAATTTGGCAATGCCCTCGCTTCGAGGATCAGAGGGATATCTTGATACGAAACGGAGTGTCCACCTTTCGTACCCTGCCTTGGCCGGTCCACTCCCTTCTAGCGACCAAAGATCTGAAAAGCTATATCTTATTAGCCCAGTTTATAAACGGAATCAGCATATTCATATAACCTTTTCCTGTGAGTTTAATTGCAGGTGTTCCACTGGGTCTAAGTCAGAAACATCTTAAGACTATATAAGCTACCCCCACTCTGATGTATCCACTCCATCTACATTCGTAACCAAGGCACATAAGTTCGAGTGTGATTTATACAATAATCTAAGTATGCGCTTCCCCCTCTCTTTAAGTCACTCTCTTACTCTTTTCTTCTTTATATGTATTTTTCCTTTCATTTTGTACCAGGCGAAGATCGTTTAACTCGTAACTCAAGAGTCACCGAAACCCCTACAATTTACTCCATAAGGAATTATCTTTCTTTCCTTTTTCTTTTTTCCTTTGGTGACTCTCGACAAACACAAGCGTGATAGTAAGCGATAGCGGATTTGTAATCGTACTTCCTTTCCTCTTTATTTTTTCTCCCGTTTTATCGCTTATTACATAATTTCCCCCCCGGCGTATACAACCCCCACCAGTTATACACTCAAACAATTAATTTATAAGACTATTAATAAAATTTGTTTATTCATCGACACCAAAACTATGTAATCCACACAGACAAATTGTAATACTATAGCGCTCACGGATAGGCTAAGTTCCTAGACCTTGTACTCCTTTTTGTACACCCTTTACTTGCAATAAAAAAAAACATGAGGTTCTTCATTTCTTTCCCCTCTCATCGCTAAAACATTATCCGCTCCCCGGCGAGCACTGTACTCTTTAGTTATACACTTATTCAATTGATACTTAAAACTATAATAATTGTTTATTTACCGACATCAAAATATGTAAAGACTACCATGTCCAAATGCAATACTCTAACACTCATAGGTCGGATAGGCTTAGATCCTAGATCCATGTACACATTTTTGTACACCATTTATTTTCAATAAAGAAAAAAAGAAATGAGGTCGTGGTATGACTCAACGGTAAATTAGACGAACTTTTATTTTCGAGCACCACGGCCAACTACGGCAAGTTAAATGACCTGTTAATTTTCAAATACTACGACTGAACGACGGGTTAAATGACCTCCTACATTCCCGAATGGCGCGCATAAACTGAAAAGAGTTGTCTTTGTTTTCACGCGGCGTAATTCAACGACAGGTCGGGCAAACGTCTCATTTCCTAACGGCAATTTTTATTACGGCTCAAAGCGAGCAGCGCGGTTGAACAAATTAATCGATCACTCTCCATCGCCATTTTTAATATTTTTTATTCCATTTCTCTTAGTATATAATTTACAACGTTGCTTAACTGTCATATAAATCTAAAAATATAGATACTTATACAAGGTATAATCTGATAACGTAAAAAATAACAGGAGATTGATCGCTCGCACGCGTTTGCAGTTTACGGCGTAGGCGACTTTCGTTGTACGTAGTACATTGTACATTGTATATATCACTATACATTAGATTTGTGTTGGCAAAGGCACCGAATGTTACCTCCTTCTTTCGCTGCTCTTCCACTTCTTCTCTCGTAGCTTTCTCTTTTTCCTCGCACGCACGCACATTCTCGCACACACACACACACACACACACACACACTTCGCGCACATACAAACACATGCAAAATCTCATTCACTCCTCCAAATACATACGTACAAGGAATTACATTCCTGTCTTAGCGTATAAGTTGCTAAAATTACCACATTCTAAACGATCTGGCTCGGATCCAAACGCGTAGTTTCACTGGGCACTTGTGGACACCAAGTTACGTTTAAATTGGACACGTTGATTTTTTTTATACGTTCGAAGGATTCCGAATTGAAAAAAGTAACGCGCAGAACAGCTCGCAAAACGAAAATGACATTCCGTCGGCACGCAGTATCCTCTCGACGATCATTTTACGTTCGCTTTATGTTCCGGCCAATGTCTGTAAGTGAAACGCTCGTGAAACAATTCACCGGAGGAAAACGCCCGAATTTCACGCACCCTCCAAGATTCGCGCGCGTGATATACTTAAAATAGTAATAACATTGTTATCATTATTACACGCAGTATATAAAACATTACGAGACGAAACAGTGTGCGACCAACCGCTCGAGCGGTGCGCGCGCGTATGCGGGAAATATTACATATCCACAGGTATTCGTAAAATATGACATTTCCAACATGACGTTTCGTTTCACACAATTCAGATCACACGGACGTGAAATTTAATCAAATCCAGCTCAATTGTATCGGAAATCCTTTAATCGCGATTACGCGTTGATACGCATTTTCAACCGTTACGCGAAATTAGACTTAACGCGCAATTAAATCCATTTCTGGCACGTAATTTTGTCCGAAACAAAGCGTCGTCGTGGAAACAGGCGGAAAGAGAGAATTCGTATTCGGAGGCACAGTCGCTGGCCGAAATTCCGGCACATTCCCGGGAAAAATTATTATATATGATTATATATAATTATATAAAATCACATATGAATTTTGCCCATATATGTGGTTACACGTATGATCCATACATGTCTGTGCGGAAAAAATGATGTTACGCCATTTAATCAAATTGTCGACATTGTGTGCTGTCAGAAGCGCAAGTAGCCAGGAGCATTTACTTCGATTGTACTTGCATATAATTTGTATTTGCATGTAATTTGTAACCAACAGTACTTTTTAGTCGTATACGGACAAATTTCATATATGATTCTTTTTTCCCGGCTTCGTAGAGTANGGGGGGGGGGGGGGGTCGCAATCGCGCGTATATCCTGTGTGTGACATTTATATAGTTAAGAAATTATTAAATACAGCGATTATTATTACGCTCGGAGCGCGTTCCAAGCAGGGAAACACGCATGTTCTTTGTACCGCAATTCTCTTTCTCTCTCTTTCTCATATCTTTCGGCGACAAGGCACGCCGATAACGCACGGTTGGCCGAATTACATCCGTATTATTCGAATACGATTAGAAATTCGATTCAATCACGATGGAAACATCTTGGGAACGGCAATTTGCTTTTTACAACGCGACTCGACCGACGCTCCTTTCTCTCTCTCGCACGTTCGCGCGCACGGAGACCCCTCCTCCTTTGAGATCCACCGAAGAGAAGGCACCTTTGTGTGCCGGCGCATAAGATCGTCGTCCGTCGCCGCGGTCGAACGGTGTTCACAATTCGGGTTTCACAAAAGGACCATTAATGCCTCTCTCTTCCGTGGACGGTGTGTGAACGCAGTAGGCGGACGGATGCACGAGGGCGGTGAGGAGCGGGAGG